>NW_027464840.1:0-165000 GCF_043290135.1 Rhipicephalus microplus
TAATACTACGCAATTCATTTTTCGAAATTGGTAAAGAAACAGCAACGTCTTTACGATGTGCTTGTCGTGCTGCTTCATCGGCAGCTGTGTTTCCAGGAATGTAGCAATGGCCAGGTATCCACTGGAATTTGATCTCATGTTGCGCCTTCTTTGCTTTGGTGAGCTCCTTAAGCGTTTCGTATGTCATACTATCACTTATTACTGTCCAGTTTGTACTGGACAGTGAGCTCAATGCGGCCTGTGAGTCACTGAAAAGTACCCATTTTCTAGCGTCTGCGACAGAGGTTATAAACTTTAGAGCATACAGAATAGCGAAGAGCTCAGATGTAGTAGATGACGTCATGCGACATAATTTAAACGATTCCTGAATATTGAGCTGTGGTATAATAAATGCCGATGTTGAAGACGTTGTAGTACTTGAGCCATCTGTGCAAATGTGTATGTACCCTGGATACCGCATGTGTATCTGGTAAAGCGCTAGTTGTTGAGCAGCTTGGATGAAAATGGCTCTCTTTCTGATAATGCCATCCACTTAGAATTCAATGCTTGGTATTGCAAGCAGCCATGGAGGATAGTCCATTTCAGAGCTCCAAAATTCAATTCTGGGTAATATATGTACATTACTCGGTACATCGTTATGAGCATTGCTTTTTTCTCTTAGCAAAATCTCCAGTGCCAATGGGTGGTCCTTGTGTTGCGTCTGTAAGCGAAAAAAATGGCGGCATGTTTCAATTGTTCTCATGAGTGAAAAGGGTGGTTGTCGAGTCTCTGCTATGACAAGGCTGCTGGAAGTCGCTCGTGGAACACCTATGCAGACGCGCAGTCCCCTAGCTAATAGTCTTTGAAGTCGCTCCTCTGAAGTGCGGGAAAGGCCGTATAAGACTGCTGCAGCATATGCAACGTTTTGTCGTACTAAAGCATTGTGAACAGTGAGCATGGATGATACAGATCCGCCCCATGATGTCACAGCAATTCTGCGGAGTATATTCACTAGCGTATTCACATCGTTTTCGAGTTTCTTTGTGTGAGGTGTCCATGATAGCTGCCTATCAAGTATTACTCCAAGTAACCGATGCTGTGTTACAATCCTTAGTGGTTCTCCTTCTAAATTGAGATTGAAGTTCTTTCACTTCTTACGGGTGAAGGGCAATACAGCTGTTTTCGCGTGCGATAGAATCATTCCTCTTTCTTTTAAAAAGTTGCTGATAATATTTATTCCGTCTTGCAATGCAATCTGGATTAACCGTATGTCCGTGCCAGATGCCCAAATGCACCCATCATCTGCATATAAGGAGTATTTCAACCTGGAAGGCAGTCTTTTAACTAAATCAGCCATAACACAGTTGAAAAGAAAAGGGCTGAGTACGCTTTCTTGTGGCACTCCCTGTCTGACGTCGTGTTCTGCACTTTTTCCTTCGCTAGTAAGAATGAATATTTTGCGACCTGATAAAAATTTAGATACCTACTGCAAAGACCTGCCGGACAGTCCGAGTCCCAACATACCCAGCAGAACATGAGTGTGACTGACTGTGTCAAATGCCCTTTTGATGTCTAAGAACACTGTGACCATCAAACTACCACAGGCGCGTTCATGCTCCACATATGTTACTAAGTCCAGTATTGCATCTATTGTGCATCTGTGTTTCCCAAAACCTGTCAAGTAGTTGAAGAATACACCAGTTCTGTTGCACCACCATTGAAGTCGCGCCTCAATCATTTTTTTCATTACCTTACATAGACAGCTTGTCAGACAGATTGGATGGAAGGATTCAAGGTTCATGGCGTCTTAGCCGGTTTTAAGATCGGAATAATGCCAGCAGACTTCCAAGACTCGGGTAAAATTTCTTGCATCCATAAATTATTGTAAATATTTAAGAGAATAGTTGTGCCTCTGGGCCCGAGGTTCTTTAGCATATTGTACGTAATGCCGTCCGGTCCAGAGGCCGATTTTTGACGACATGATGCTATAGCGCAATGCAGCTCCCTTAACGTAAATACAGGGTCTAATTGAGGATGCTGGGCCCAAAAGCAAGCATTAATTTTTCGGCTGGCTAACGCGACAGAATTATCAAATAAGGCACATTCTGATGCGGCGGGCCTACTGATAAGTTGACAAAATTCATCTGCTACCACAGCTTCCAGTTGGTCCAAGGCTACAGCAAGATCACGAAATGGGAAGCTCTGTGATACAGGGCCACTAAATGCTCGAATTACAAGCCAAATTATTGGAACAGGTGTGTGGGGAGAGAGCGTGCTACAAAAATCACACCAGCGTCGTTTACCTAAATTTTCTAGTCGTCTGCGCATTACACTGTGGATTTTCTGTGCATTTTTGTATGCTTCTAAACTTTCGCTGCCTCAATATGCCCTTTCTCAACGTCGTCTGATGGCTCTTAGATGTTCATACTCTCCATCGACTGCAGCATATTCTTTTGGAATCAGGACTTTCTTTGTACATTTATTCGCATTATCTTGCAGAAATTCAGTAAAGCTTTCAACTGTCGTGAGTTCACAATTTTGGTTTGTTAGGCGGTACCAAAAAGCTTTTCAGGTCGTCAGTTTGCTGTAGCGTCTGATGTCGTCATTTCGCAAGTAGGGGTGATTTATTAGAATGGGAAAATGGTCACTCCCATGTGTTTCTACATCCATTGTCCATACCACACCATTCACTAGATCTTGGGAACGCATGGTTACATCGATGCAATTCGAGTAATTATGCCCTCGGAGAAAAGTTGGAGAGAGGTCATTTAAAATTGTCGTATTGCATTTGTCTGCGGCACACTCAACAATGTTCCCACGTGCATCACATCGATCACTACTCCAGATTATGTTGTGCGCATTAAAGTCTCCACATATAAACGTATATGAATTAGAAATATTGAAGATATTTGTTAGCTCTTCCACCAAAATGCGGCTTGAAGGTTGTAGGTAAAAATTGATCACTGTTACGCACTGCTCACCAAAGGATACTTTGCAAGCGACAAATTCCGGGAAGTCTGAATCACTTGAGTGAACTTGGTGAAAAGGTAGGTCCTTTCTGACGCACAAACGCACTCTGCCAGGACCACTTCGGCGAGATGACTTATATATCACGTAGTTAGAGAGGCGGAAATCATCATTCATTCCTGCCTCTTGGATGCAAAGTATTGGAAAGTTATACTGCAAAAGAAGTTTACGGAAGTCAGCAAACTTACTTCGAAGACTATTGGCATTCCACTGGTATATGGAGACATCTTTGTAGCGCTTATTCATATGTTACTTGTACCAGGTTTGACCCGGATTGTTGACACAATAGTGCTTCCAGAGGCAGCAGGGCTTTTACTTTTGGCAGGTTGTTTGCTTCCGGTAGAGCAGACAGGATTGCTTTAAGTGCTGCGAAAAGCATTGGTAGAATCAATTGCATGAATGATTGGATAAACTTTTATTTGGTCCTCCAAAACACAGATCACTGTGTTGCGGGCCGCTACCACGTGGGGACTGAGATGCCAAGCTCCTCAGCCGCCTCGCGGGCTTGGTGGACAGCCCAGAGCTGATCTGCCAAGGACGAGCTGCGGATTGGCGTCTCCCATCTGGCAGAGGTGATGTTCGATAAATGAGCGATTTCGGTGCACTGCCGGAGCATGTGTTCTAATGAAGCTATTTCCCCACAATGTGGACAAAGACTACTTGGGTATAGGTCAGGGTACATGATGTGTAACATTTTCAAAGTAGGGTACATTCGCGTTTGCAAAAGCCTTAATGTAAGTGCTTAGGGCCGGTTTAGATTTGTGTGAGGTGGAGGAAAAATCCTTCTAGACAGATAGAAGTGTTTAGTGAGCTCGTTATATGTTGTAAGAATTTCCCGGTTATCCCCTTCACCGGTAGAACGCATCCCCGGGGAGGCGCGGTTGGAGAGTTCTTGCGCTGCCTCGTGTGCTGCTTGATTGAGATTGGGAGGGAAATCATCGATTTGCCCAAGGTGAGCTGGGAACCAACTCAGAAGATGATGCCTTATGTTCTTGCCTTGCAGTATTCTCAGCGTTTGTTCAGAGACCGTCCCCTTGGCGAACGCCCGTAGTGCTGCCATGGAATCACTGTAGACGACTTCAATGTTATCCATTTTGAGAGCTAAGGCGATGGCCACCTGTTACGCAATGATTGGGTCTTTTGTCCTGACCGTCGCTTAGTTGACGACATGGCCAGCCCCATCGACCACCACTGCCACAAACGCTTTCCCATTGGCGTAGGAAGCCGCGTCAACAAATACGACCCCCCGTTCCTCGTTAGAGACTTGACGAAGTATAGTCCTGGCCCTCACTACTCTTCTTCCGACGTTGTGTTCTGGATGCATGTTTCTTGGTATAGGAGACACCTTGATATTCTCCCTGATGTTGTCGGGGATATCATTGTAATTGCGTCTGATTGCCATTGGGTGTTGGCCCAGCTCCTGCAGGATCATTCTCCCCGACCTTGTAGTAGATAACCTTGCAAACTGTGCTCTCTCTTGGGCTTCTGCTATTTCTTCGAGCGTGTTGTGAATGCCAAGCTCAAGCAGACGCTCGGTGCTGGTATGTATGGGTAGGCCCAGGACCTTCTTGATAACTTTCCTGAGGAGCACATTCAGTGTCTCGGACTCTGCTCTTGACCAGTTTTGCATTGCTGCCTCGTACGTGAAGTGGCTTAGAACAAACGCATGCATCAACCTGATGAGGTTGTCTTCCTTGATCCCATTTCTTTTGTTGGCCACTCTGCGTATGAGGTGCACCGCACTGTCTGTTTTCCAAGTTAACTTGGCTATAGATTTGCTGTTGGCGCCGGTAGACTCTATCAGCATGCCCAGGACTTTGATGGAGTCGACCCTCTGGATGGCATCCCCTTGATTTGTACGGAGGCGGATGTCTATCTGGTTTAACGGCTTCAATCCCCTGGGCTTCGGTTCCCGGCGCGCAGTCCGATACAGTAAATGTTCTGGCTTACTCGAGGAGTACTTGAGCCCGGAAGGACGAAGGTACTCTTCTACGGTGTCAATCGCCTCTTGCAGAGCGCTCTCAATCTGCCCCTCGCTTCCACCTGTGCAATGGATGGTAATGTCATCTGCGTAGATGCTGTGCTTCAATCTTTCAATGCTCGATAATTTCTTTGACAGTCGAATCATGGCAATATTGAACAGCATTGGTGAAATCCCTGCCCCTTGCAGCGTGCCCCTTGCTTCTAGTTCGATTTCTGTTGTCTCGATATCTCCAATCTTCATCACGGCTTTCTGATCTGTAAGAAAGCATCATACGTAGTCATAGAAGGTTTTCCCCTGACCAAGCTTGGAAATTGCTTCGAGTATGAATGAGTGGTGGATGTTGTCAAACGCTTTTTCCAGATCTAGGCACAGAATGGCTCTCACGTCTCTGGTTTCATTGTCGATGACCTGGTGTTTGATAAGCTTCAATGCATCTTGTGTGGATAGCCCTGCACTGAATCCAACCATATTGTGTGTATATATGTCGTTATCTTCCAAGTACTTGTTTATCCTGTGCAGTATGACATGTTCTGCAACCTTGCCGATACATGATGTCAAGGATACTGGCCTCATGTTGTCCAAGTTAGGGGGCTTTCCTGGCTTAGGAATAAGGATCGTGCTGGCCAGCTTCCACTGCTCTGGCACCCTGCCTTTTTTCCATGCTGCATTGATCATATCCTTCAGGATTTCAATTCAATCCTCATCAAGGTTACGAAGGGCCTTGTTTGATATACCGTCCGGGCCAGGGGCCGACCTGCCGTTGAGATCATGCAAGGCTCTTCTGATCTTCTCGATGTTAAAGTCGCCCTCAAGACCTGAATTGGGCCTGCCCTGGTACTGTCTACTTGGTGGTACCAATCCTCTTTTGATTCGGAGGTACTTATGCACGAGCCGCTGCACAATTTGCTGTTCTGTAGTGCGCCTTATTTCTTTATGCAAAATTTGAGCGATAACATGCTTTTGATTTGTTTTGGTGGTGTTTTCATTGAGGAAATGCTTTAACATATTCCATGTCTTGCCATTGCGCACCTGACCATAGACAGAGTTGCTGATTTCGTCCCATTGCTGCCTGGATAGTGCGCGACAATGTTCCTCGACTGATCTGTTTACCTCAGCTATATTCTTCCTCAGTCTTCGGCTCAGGCGCTGACCCTTCCAACGGCTCAGTAGTGCTTGCTTTGCCTCAAGAAGATGAGAGAGCCGGCTATTCATTCTTTCAACCGGAAAATCTGTGGTAATGGTGGAGGAGACGGATTTGATGTCATCTTTAATCTGTTTGACCCATTGCTCCAAGCCTTGTCTGTGGCCATCTTGTTCCCTTTCCATCCTTATCTTCCTGAACTTATCCCAGTCTGTGAAGTGGAATTCTCTCTGCTTTTTACGCTCCACGGAGAAGGTAGTGGCAAGAATGCAGTGGTCACTCCCTATTTCTACAACAAGGTTCATCCACTGGGCTTTCTTGATGTTCCTTACAAATGTAAGATCCGGAGTGGAATCCCTGCAGCAAGATGTACCAAGCCTTGTTGGTAGGCTGGGGTCTGCGATTAGGGTGAGATCAAGTTCACTGGCACTTTGCCAAACTCGATTTCCTTTCCCAGTGTTGTACTTGTAACCCCATGTATGATAAGGGCAGTTGAAATCACCTGCTATGACGAGTGGAGATTCCCCGGCGATATTAACAGCTTTTTTAGAACCGTCTTGAACCCTTGCTGTTGTTCCTTTGGACTGCTGTATATATTAAGAATGAAAATGCTCTGACGGTTGCTGGTACCTGGCACGATCTCTTCCATGACGTGTTCCGACCGGCCTGCTTCTATCTTGAGGTCGTGGGTTACGTGCGTTAGTTTGTTGCATACGAAGGTGCAGATTCCCCTCCCTTCAGTAACCCTTTTACAGGCCGGAATCCAAGCAACGTTGCTTGCGGTGAAAGGGTCTCTTGTAATAATATAATATGAGGCTTTTCTTGGCTGCTCCTGATATACTGCTGTAGGGTTGCCTTCTTTTTAATGTAACTTCTACAGTTCCATTGTGAGATACAAAATGCTTTACGTAGCGCTGCCATCATGGTTATTACATGGGCGGCCAGAGCCTGATGCTGCACCTGTCGACAGGTTTGGTACCACTAGTATTGGTGGCCGAAGGGGTGAGTTTGGTGCATGAGGAGGCCTTGATGTGTTGTGCAGATATGCTTCGACCTTTGTAATGCGCAAAGTCATATGCTCTTCCAGTGCCGCCACGCTTGATTGTAGCCTACCCATCTGCGCGCTAAGATTGGCTACTACTTTGCTGAGCGTGTCAAACACCTGTTTCATATCTGGCAAGGTCGTTTGGTTGGCTTCCACGTGTTCTGCCATGACTGCCCTCTTTTTTTGTGGTTCTAGAGTCCCCCACGTTTTCAGCCACAGGGACATCAACTGGCTGAGGCATTGGCTGTGAAGACTGCGCGCTGGTTAGCTTAGTGAGAAGAATGTTTATTTCCTTTAACTCAGCTGATAGCCTCTCATTCGATTTTGTAAGTCTCGCGTTTTCTTGCTGTAGCTGTGCAATTCTATCATGCTCTGGCAGCTTACCTGTCATCACCTTTGCCGCGCCGTTGCGCACTCGCTCAGCCCAGCTACCTTTCGATGTAACTGCAGGCGTCCTCCCCGGTTGTGAAGCCGTGATCTCGAACTGAACGCCAGGCAGCTGGCGTGCCACCCAGGCTGATCCCGACCCTAATGGTGACCTTGAGAACTCGAGCGCCTCCGTGATTGGGAGCAGGCCTTGGGTCTAGAATCTCTTCTGGAACGCAACCTCCCCCTGGTGTGGGGCCGCCTTTCCTGTTCTTGTGTAGTCTGGATGCCCTGGGTCCCGTAGGCTGGAATAAGCTGCTTGTCGTTGATGTCTGGACTCGATGGGATTGATGCGTCTCGGACTTCTGCGGCTGCTCGCGATCTTTCCCAACGTCTGCGTCTGACGACTTATGGCACTAAGAACCTGTTCCTGCACTCCTTGTCTGCCGTGGGTTGGTGACCGTCACACTGCCTGCATCTTGTATTGCACTGGTGCAGGCTATCTGGGTTCTTGATCTCGCAGCCTCTGCAGATGGTTTCAGTTGGGTTCGGACAGAAGTCAGACCGATGTCCCAGCTTTCCAGCGGTAAAGGGAGCACTGCAAAAGTGAAGGTCCATATCTCACGAATCTGGGCACATTGTGTCCTTCGAACGCTATGATGATTGTCCCGGTGTCCTTGATTCTCTTGGCCTGCAGCGCGAGCGGGTTGTTCGTGTTCACAATCTTTCGGGTCAAAATGTCCTGAGTATCGCTTACGGGGAATCACTCCTCTACAAGTATCGTGGGGTGCCGTGGCGTACGCGCTAACCTCGAAAACTTTGCCTCCAATGTCAATTTGCTTGACCTTGAGGTATCTTGAAGCTCTGTCTTGGTCCGGAGTGCTTGCCACCATAGTGTTCTGCTGCAAGTTGGAACACATGATGTCCTGCATGGCCTCCTCTTCTTTGACGCCGGCCGCCAGTGCTATCGCGTCTGCCACGGCTCCAGTGCCAATTCTTGAGATATTTAATCCTCCACGTGGTCGTAGCACAATTTCGCTGAAGTCTTTGGGTAGTGGCGGCATGCGTCCAGCTCGCACGATTGTATGCTTGGTATTATACCTACTACGACTGGCTTGAACGTCTCCCGCAACGCCAGCCTTGGTCGAACCATTGGCAGCAGGAACTCTAACCGCGGCTTGCTTATTCCTTGAGCGTCTCGTTTCGGCTTCCTTCCAACCCATGTCTTCCGTGCAATCCTCTGGAGAGATGTCCTCTTCATCTACTTGGTATTCCATTCTCAGTTGCAGGTCCTGGAACGCGCAGAGCGTTGAGTCACGTTGGCGCCGGGTCGGCGCATCGGCGACAATCACCTCCTTGGTTAGGCTTAAATCCGCCGGTGGCGTTGCCATGTAAAAATGTCCCCAAAACGGTTTAAAAGTCCACTCACCAGCACAAAGGTGGTATCTGCTGATTTCTTGAGAACTTAGGCACACGATGGGACTGAAAACTCGGCGACAAAATCGTGAATACCACAGGAAAGCATTCTTGAAAGCAGGAGCTGATCTTCGGGCGTCCACACTGGTCGGCACCTAGAGCGTCTCCTACCACGGTCTCCATTGAATGGTTCATTTTCTGACGCCTGTCGAGAACGACGTGACGTTTCGATGTTGTAGTTGGGGCGAACACTGGCACTGTCGGTTCTGCTACTTTCCGGCTGAGGTCGCGTGGGCCTTCGCAGCTTTGACGCGTAGGTTGGGTTACTTGAAGGTACTTCTCTTATTCCGTTTGGTTAATCGAAACCCCGCCACAAGGACGCGACCTTCGTGCACGTTAGGGCTCCTTCACTCTCCTCAAATAACACCACAACTAATATGCGAATAAAATAAAACTAGAAAAAGTCAAAGAGGCCTGGGCAAGGTCCGCGGCGCACAATTATCTAGACTTAGAGCTACACGTACCGGGCTTTATGTGTGGCAGCTTGGGCTAGTTGGTATGACATGACGATAGTTATAGCGCGAAAACTTAACGACGTCTCTGTGTCGTCCTTCTGTTCGTCATGGGCTTTATGCCATAGGAATGACTTCTATAGAAACACGTCGACTTCCTGTCGCATGTGCGCTGTAAGAAGAAGCGCTTGCTGACTGCAGGTGGTTATACTTACGAGCTCATTCCGGGATTTATTGCAGAAGCAGTCGAAGACATGCTAATGCGATAATACACACCAAGGTGTCGCATGCACGTGTCGCAAGCCCGCCCGCTTCCGAGAGCTACTTCACCGGACCAGGATGAAAGGTTTATGGCAATCCTCGCGTTTTCGTCACGCACGTCGCCAGCATGCAGCTGGGCTGCAGCCGAACCGACGGGAGGAGTCACCGCGCCGCGCTGGGTCTCGGAACAGGACGGCAAATCCGGTCAAATACGCTTCGAATGCGTGCCATCAAAGCAATACTGCGAGCCGGAGCAAATTCGGCGTGACGGCTGACATGCTTCCCCAAGCTTACGGCACACGTAAATGAAAGTAAATAAAAAACTGCCGCGCACCCACATGTTACCGTGGTTCTACAAAGACATTCAATTTCACATTATCCCATATGATCCCTCGACTAGTGCCATTACGTTTTTCATCATGAGGTGTACCCCTCTTACGTTAGTCAACGAAGGCGTCTGCTCAGCATCGTGTTTAATGTCGATGTGATATCAATGCCTTGGTAAGTCGGAAACGCTAGTCAAATGATCAGATTTTACTAATTTGGACGTCTCTTTTATCTGAGATCTTTTGTTGAATAAAACAGCTGGCTCTTTGTTGCAGGCTCAGTGCCTCTTCTACCAACGCAACTTATTTCGGTATCTTTCTTTTTCTGAACCATTCGACGTTTAGGCACAGCCGCACATTCGCAGTATGTGCAATGCTCACGGGATCAACTCCCAGCCACAGTGACTAAAATTTGAAGGCACAATGATATCTGCCCGTTTTGTTAGGTTTAGGTGAATGTGACATGACTCCACTTTGTCAAACCTACCGGGGCCCTCCCCTATGTCTCCTCTCACAATCATATCGTAGCTTTGGGCCACGAAAGCCGAGCAATAAATATTGAGTTTGCTGTACTGCACACAATCTCTAGACGAACGCCATGGTTTGGTGCTTGGAGTGCTTCCTGAAGTCATCCGTGTCTGCATTTTTTTCTTATAAAAAATTTCATGCGGTGATTCAGCGAGAAATCATTACCTACAGAATTCCGGTAGACATGTCCAAGCGTAATATACTTATTTACTGCATGCATGTCAAAGATAAACTTTGACACCATTTTCTGTGAAACTATAGTCATCAGCTTGGCTGTCACAATACCAAGCTTAGACCTGGAAAGCTGGGTCGTGAATTCGTGAAATCTTGCCGTGGCCACATACTGCCGTTGGCCTAGGCAGCAGCGTTGTCCCCTACACCTAATACATGATTTCCAGGTTTCGAATCATGTAATTTTTTGTCCTTGACCATGGGACAGAAGTCATCGATCCAGCTGAATGCAAGAACGAGAAACACTCTGATAATGCGGTACCACCGAGGGGCCAAATTCATGCCGCAGGCTCATTGTAGCTCATTGCAGATAACTCCTCAGTCCTAGTATGGATATTGAGCATACAATTGAAGACAGCAAATAGAAACAACAGTGCAGAAAAAATTGAACACAAGAGCACACAGATGTGAAAACACACCCACACGCACACAAGCATCAAAGACACCATCGCCACGTAAAACAAGATGTTCGAAAGACAATTCATAATGATTCTCACAATATTTGTAGTCATCACTCATTCGAGTCAGCACAACCTTGCTGTGAACACGTCTGGTTATTAAACGAGATAAATCCGCACTTGTGAACATAACAATAGAGACATAATAGGGTTCAGCATGTACACATAACGTGTGTTTTATTATAGTGTATATAACAAGTAAACAAAATACATAGGTAATTTGAGAATAATTCATTTTTTCTTAAAATCTGAAGTTATCTAGTCATCTAAAAGCAGTGTAATGCTTTTAGAGCATATATCTGTAAAAACTTAGTTGGCGACGGACCCAGAAGTTGCTTGATGCTGAATAATGTGTGATCCAATGCCAGTATTTCCAAATTATTAGGTCGTTTTGGTCTGTAATGATCTTGGCAGTTAACAAGTTGGTGGAATACATGTTCATCTACAAATCCACATTCGCATTCAGGAGTTTCGACTCCGTCAATCATCTTTAAAAAATTGTTTGTGTATTCGGTGCCTAGTCTTCACCGGTGTATAAGCGTTTCTATAGCTGTACCTAAAACAAGCGTCATATTGAATTAAATGACCAGATCAATATGGTATCAATAATAGCTCCTTCAACTTTGGTTAAGCCAGATGTCGGCTTGATATTTTTTATAATATTGCAGGTTTTGTTATATGTAATTTCCCGTTTCATCCCCTTGCTACCATCAAGAGTACGAAAAAGCGTACGAAGTCCCTTCCTACTTTGATATTCATTTTGTTCTTAAGACGTTCGAACGCCAGTTACTCTATTACCGGCGATTTTCACCACCTGAATTGCCATGTTAGTTCAAATATGATAGCCGACTAAAAGAAAAACAAAATGAATTCCTTCAATAAGACGTGAAGGAGTGACTGTTTCTTGTGACCATGCTAAATATTTTTCTTATTCCAATTCTTTCGAATTTGTGCTGCTCAGCGAGATGCAACAGGTTTGCTTTGCCACTAATAGAGCTAGGAAGTACTTCGCAAATATTAGTGCACAAATTTCAAGCTTTATCTCTAAATTCATTTGTAATATTGTCCGACTTTTTGCAGATTTATGGCATCTCATCTCGTTGAAAAGGGGCCCATAAACAAAAATGACACTTCGCGGTTGAGATTTTCCCTCCTTCAATAAGGATTAGAGATACCGATTCCCAAGTGTTTCGGCACAATATTCGGTCTGTAATTATTGGCACCCATTTGAAATCGCAGTCTTTTTTTGTGCTCGCTATCGACCATGTGGTACCATTGACCCTATTTGCTCTAAAATGTGACGTCAGCGAAATGTCAGAGTATGAGAAGTTACAAAGTATCGGCTTTATTTTCTCATAAAGTAATAGTGTTATAACAACCTAGAAAAGCAAAAAAGAAAAAAAAATATAACGGAGCAGTTCTTGCGCTCTGAGTTGCATGCTGTGAAGTTACAGCGAGTGATCAGCGTAGTTTCGTTTCCATGTACATCCGGGCTCCTTGACGTGTGTATCCTTGCCTTCCCACTGGTTGCCTTGGCTCGGTCGGTGCTGCCACTACAGCGTACCAGTTTTTTTTTTCTTGTAGCGTCGGGTCATGTTCTACTGTGTGTTCTGCATTCCTTACACCTCGCCATGGCAAACCTGTGCGTTGTCAGCCAGTGTCGCACAACTTATAAAAGCCCAAATAACGTTTGCCTTCATAAGCTGCCCTGCGATCCACAGCGAAGAGCAGTGTGGCTACAAATTGTTAACCGTGATGGTCCCGATGGTATGGGCAAACAGAGAGGACACTCGCGGTCGGGGATTCCGCAAACGGAGGTTGTATCACGTGGCGTGGATACGAGTGCTTCCAGGGCGCAGGCTTTTTCGCCATCGTCGCCGCTGCCACTGTCTTGCTCTGACGATGGCCGACACCGCACTCGCATGGGTGCGTCGGTGTACGTCTCGAAGCCCAAACCCCCAATACGCTCTAGCAGACGACGCTGTAGCTCGGGAAAGTCGGCCATCCTGCGCTGTGTGTGCGTGTCGTCACGATATTTTATAGTGGTGACGGCACCCTGATATAAACAGTATGATGTCACGAACCATGGTCAACTAAGGCACAAAAACATTGCTGCGTCGCCATGTTTTGTCGACGACAGAGGCTTTTCATTGGCTGTCTTAAAGTAACGTCAGCTGCACAGTGGAGGGGAACGTGAGCTGGGAAACCAAAATTGTGCTTTTTTTAGCTATTCAGTGAGCCCAGACAAATAAACGAGTCCAGGCGTAGTATTAAATGGATGGCCAGGATTGTAAGTACTCACGTAGGTAAATTTTTTTGAAAACTTTTCACCACCCCTTTAACCCTTCCATCTCACGACTGATCGTACGTAAAGACGCCAAGATTAAGCATGACGTCATAAATACGATCAAGGTACATTTCCATAGTTGATCGCCTGCCTGCCATGCCATTAGCTCCTTTCGAAGTTTGGATTAAAGTTGAAGCCGTCCATAGTTGTATCTTAAAATATATATATATCCAAGGACCTCACTTTTACCAATTTCCGCATCCGCTGACTAACACATGATTTAATACGAAGTTCGTAAAGTGCACTCCGAAACAAGACTTCTCCGGAGAAAATTTATTCATTCACGTTCAGCCCCGAAGCAAACACGTCATAACTGTAACATTAGCTAATTGACCGGGAGGAGAAGTTTCGTTAGCCTTTATTGTTTGGCGTAAATAATTTTATGGAACTCCTGTGTGACCTAACAAAATGGGCTCTTTTTATGTTAGGGGGGGGGTGGGGTGTTCAACTACTTTGTTTGTGCTCAATTGTGAGCGCATGGATTAACTATATACACATGCTAAATCGAAAAACTTAAGGGGGGGGTGCGATAACCCCTTAAAAGTAAATAACCTGCAAACCCTACTTTTCCCGCTAAGGGAACACTGGTGAAAGGTGCTCCCACATTGCGATGCAATTACACCCTTATTTTTTCAGCAGCTTTGTTAATAGACCTTGCTCAGGTGTTTCCTGATTTTTTTATGTAAGTGCACGTGTGTTTTTGTAACGCTGATTTGGACATTCTCTGTGATCTTGCTTTGGCCTTAACATTAGGCGAAAACGCAGCCTGGGACGGAAGCCCATTTTATGGAGTATTTTAAGCTACGTGGCGGGTGCTAGACGAAAATGCGTAGCTAGTTCTTTCATAAAGTAGGCGGAGAAGCGGTTTCTTTCATTTTTAGCGTCAAACAGTGTCTATTGTTTGCGTTTCGGAACCTTCGCTTCTTGCCCCGCCGAGGTGGTCTAATGGCTAAGGTAATCGGCTGCTCACCCACCACTCTAGGAATCAAATCCAGGCTACACGGCTGCATTTTCGATTGAAGCGAAAATGCTGTTGGCCCGTGTGATGCAGATTTGGGTGCACGTTAAGGAAGCCCCGGTGGTCTAAACTTCAGGAGCCCTCCGCTAAGGCGTCTTGCGTATGCATATGGTAGTTTTGGGGCGTTAAACGCCACATACCAATCAAATCATCAATCAACCCTCATTTCTTTTGCTCGGTGAGCCCGAGTCGCCATCTGTCGTGAGGTATTTCAGTGTGAGAAGACTGGCTGACAATGAACGTGGGCGACAATCGATGACGTCCTTGAAGACGAGACCATCTCTCACTGCGCACTGGAACTCTGACGTCATTCCATTGAAAAACTGCGCACCGTTGCTGGCCTCACCATGTGACGTCACGTCCTAATGGCGAGCAGATGGCCTATTACTTGTGAGGCCTGTTACTCCTGCAAACTGAAAGAAAGAAACAAAGGGTGAACATTGTATTTTTATATATTTGCTCACAAGCGCGTTTGTTTCATTTTAAAAGGTTGCGGCGATCGGGAAAGCAAAACTTGGATTTACACAGGCTCTACATGGCTGAATACCGCGAGTGAACTTGCTCTGCATTCATTTTCATTCTTATGCTTCTGACGTGCTGGTTTTCACTATGTTTTAAAATAGATGCGTATAAGAGGTGATTTCTTCGGCGCTTCGCACGTTTAAAACAACGTCAAACGCGTTGTTTTAAACGTAGTGCCGTCGTTACTTTGCTTAGCTGCTGTCCCAGAAGTTACGCGTTAGAACCTAGCCGCGGAAGTCGCACTTCGACGTAAAAGAAAAGCTATAATTGGCCTGTGTACTTCGGTTTAAGCGTACGTTAGAGAAACCCGTAGTGTCAAAAAATAAATCAGACGGCTCCATTACTAATCATTATACCTTGGTTGTGGCACGTGGAACTTCAATAATAGTTATGACACCATAATGGTGCGAATTCCTTTATGATTCAGTAAGCCAGCGTTAGCAGCTACATATTTCTTTCATGCACCACATCAAGCTAACAATGTATAACTAAAGCCTGCCCAAATATTAATCTTTCCTGGCGTAAGAATTAGCTAACCGAAGCGGGGTTTCTGCTGGCAACAGCTCATTATCGACATTCCTGCAGTTTTCAGCCAAATATCGATTGCCTACAAAAATGAAGTTGAGTAAAACATCATCTCATGTAATTTATTACTAGCGCCAAAAGTTAATTTTCCTTAAAACATGATCGGATATCTACTTCGGTAAACAAACTTCATTAAATTGACTCAGATAAAGTCACAAAATTTATTTCTCACTCCTGGATCACTCAGACAAGTTCCTCGAAATTAGACTCAACCGAAGAGACAAGGAATTATTCTCACCGTATCTTTACTGAGTCGAGTTTATATATACTGCGACAAAGAATCACCAAAATAATGCTTCGCCTGACTCCCTCAAATCTAATTGAACCTGCAGACTTTGCAGTACCATGGCCGCTGAAAAAAAAAAGTCCAGTGGCTGTGGCAGCTAGTACTAAGTACGTAAAGGGAATTTTACAACCCGAATAATAAAAAAAAATGTTGATGCCTATTGTGTAGGTGTTTTGTCTAACGTGTTGCGCTGCTTGGCTCAAGGTCATGTGTTCGATTCCCCTGCCATATTTGAACGTGCTCGAAATAATTAAAAAACACATCATCAGATATTTATATATATAAACACGGGAATAGACCGCAGGTTCTAAAACTCGTAACATCTGTGGCCGTGGTTATACGAATGCTAGGGTGCTACGCCGCTGACCCTAAAGGCACAACTTTTATCAAGGCCTCGGCGGCCTTACTTTGCTGGAGACGAAATGCTAGAGGAATAGCGGGTATAGCGTAGCAGGAATCCAGGGGGTCATAGTTTATGGAGCCTTTCATTATGGCGCGCATCATAATATTGTGGTTGCGACACGTGACATGTCATGACTTGTTATGTTACGTTATCGTGAAACTTATTTATTCTGGAGGAACCCACTCCGGCATGCTTCATGTTTATCTCGTGGGTTAGGGCCCACAGAATACCGGAATTTTATGATCCCTTCATGCCATATATAGGTCTACAGAACATGCAGATAGACATGAAAAGTTGTAAGCGCTATGCACAAAATTCTTATCATGCAACGAAGGTTATATCAAATGCATGTTAAATTTTTCAAGAAATGCAGCCTAACTAGCTTAACGTCAAAATTGCGAATGTTTCTTGTGAACATTAGTGTCTAAAACGGCCACTTGAACGACTCTCGAGACAGTGAGTTTAGAAAGTTTCCTTGGCCTTTTCATTGGCATACTTCACATGGTTGTGCGTAACTAAAGCTCGGTTGCTTTTCTTCCTGTCCTTTACAGATGTTGAAAGCTATACTAAAGACACGCGATGTATCATAACTTGTTTTAGACTGGTAACCTTTTTTTTTCGTAGTTAAAGAAAGCGCCTATGTGGCCATACGGTAAAGAAAAAGGGCACCGTGTGTTTACAAAAGTCGGTAGCTATTTAGAGTATATAGGTACTCTACTGGGGGAAAGCTGCAAGCCGTACCGTGGCCCTCACACTTAAAGATGACTCCGAAGCAGACAAATCGTGTGTTTAGATAATATGGTTAACAATTTAGAGTACTCGGTACTCTACTATGGGAGAGCTGAAAGCCGTCCCTGCACCCAGTATGGTATGCGTGAGGTAATCCATATTCATTGTTTTGCGTCATCAGCAACGTTTAACTAGTTTTTAACGGCATAATTTGATCGCCTCGGCAACATCTGAGACACAAGGTTATTTGGCAACTTTTTAAAACCTGCTTACCTAATCCTCCAATGTTCGGCAACTACGAAAAATTTTGAGACTCATTTTGATGATGGGCACTGAAACTTATAGCAAACTGAATGAACAAGCGAAGTAATTTTAGGCTAACGTCGAATAGTGCTTACGCGAAAGCTAAACATTTGTGCTTGCATAACTCGGTGAGTAGCAACCAAGGCGGTTTAGCCATGCTCGGCGGCAACATTTCTTGGCGCTGTAGGGAAAGCTACGGGGGCGGATCTTTTCTACGCGTAGCACAACGCGTAGTAGTCCATTTTTTCACGCGTCTCGTAACGCTCTAAAAGGTGACGGGTGTGCACCATCAGCGTTTCATGTAGACCAGCAACGTGGCACTATGCAGATGCAGACGTCGCTTAGTGTTTGAGGTACACGTAAAATGGTGGGGATTTAGGGTGGGCTCAAAAATTGCGAAGTCACTTCGGATAAATTACAAGAAACACGGAAAGTCACCGCCCAAGCACCCCGTAACCAGCGAGCGATATTGGCCACCGTGTTTAAAGGGGTCGTGAAACGCTCGCTCTAAAGCGACAATGCGAAGCCACCGGCGTCCACACGCACAAACTAGGTGACGTCATCATAAGTAATTCTTCGTTTATCGAGGAACGAGGAAACTTTTGGTACTTGCGTGCGTGCAACTGAAAAACTCGACAGCGTCTTTGTCACACGCAATCAGCGCTAACTTTAACTCTGACGTCATATTAAGCAGCGTCCTTGTGGGACGCGGATCGCGTATGGCAGACGCCAATGAGCGCCTCTTGCGCGTGCCCGATATGCCATAGAGTTCTGCGTTTCTCGATAGGCAAAGCTTCTA
This sequence comes from Rhipicephalus microplus, assembly GCF_043290135.1. Classification (NCBI taxonomy): domain Eukaryota; kingdom Metazoa; phylum Arthropoda; class Arachnida; order Ixodida; family Ixodidae; genus Rhipicephalus; species Rhipicephalus microplus. The sequence continues at coordinate 18,267 of NW_027464840.1, forward strand.
TGCAGGTGCACTCGGGATGATGATACAGTTAGCGCATGTGGCTGCCGATGGTGCCGCATTGTCCTTGTAAAGCGACCGTGTCACGACCTCTTTAACAGTGGGTTAAATCCGACGTCGCACTGAACCGTTTCGCACTTACTGGTAACGATTTCGTGCTTCTTAATGAGAGTAGACGCACTTCTCACTCGGGTTTATCACAGTTTAATTAACATGCCATACATTGTGTCTCTATGATCCTGTTCATAGAGAAATGTAATGAGTTGTTAAATGCGTTTCGCAATGCGTTAATCACGGTGGTTGTAATCGAACCATAGGCGGTCACAGACGTTGCAACTGAAGTCAATGTGCCGCTGGAGACGCTTCCGCCGAAGGCAGCGGTCACCCGGTGAAAACACTCCCGCAATCATAATTGGGAGTTTTAGTGCTGGGTACGCATGCTGGGTACGCACGCAAACGCAAGCCGCACCAAGTTCACACGCGCTCGCAGAGCCATAGCATCTTGTCGCGTAAGTATTATTTAAGTCTTTTTATGATTTAAAATGTTAAAGTAAACATACGAAGTGATCAGCAGACTTTTTTTATTGTGTACAGTAAACTGGTATATGCAAAAAAGTGAAAAATACAAGGTTACTGTAACGACAGTGTCGACATCTTGTGACACCTCGTGCAACCGCAGTCATGAATGAGATAGCTTACGCGTAATGTTTTTCAGGTGAAAATGAATAAAAAGGTTACTCATTTGTAATATTGTCGCTGCACAGTTTTTGCACCAGATGTAGAATGCACAATGTTTCTGCAATAACAAAGTTGTGGTTGTCTGTTTTACTATGGCCGCGCTAGATGGCGCCACCTATTCTGCTGGTCGGCGGCTGGCATATGTCTTTCAGTTTCTATGTTCCAGGCCATTCTAGCTTTGGAAATCTGGCTGAAACCGTGTAATCGCTATAAGTGCTTGCACTTTGGCTTATTTTAACTCGACGGCTAGAGTATCCGCCGTGCGGATGCCGTGAGTTCTTGCGAAGGTGGACCGCGCGGACGCATGGCCCCATCGCCCCAGCGATCTTGAGACGCACCTGTTTGGGGTTTCGCGCATGCGCAATACCGCCACCCCAACGTCCTGCGTACGCAAGCCGCTTGGGTACCCAGCACAAAAACTCCCTAATATTAGACACTTTTAGTTGGGCGTACGTAGAAAGAGAGAAACGAGAAAAAAGGAAGGCAGGAAGGTTAACCAGATGCTAGTATCCGGTATGCTACCCTACATTGGGGTTGGGGAATAGGGGGTTGAAAGAGAAAGGGAGAGTTAAAAAATAAATAAAAAAACACCGACACACACTTCTTATGGGCGTACGTAGCGAGCCTACGTACGTGGCACGGTACGTTGCGTACGCTGCATGCGAAGCGCTCAACGACACTTTTGAGTTCACTGTATTGACCATACCAAGATACATTTGGTTTAACTAGAGGCATGTTCCTGGAAATAAAACAGCTTTTGGGTGCTTTTTAGCACCCTGGTGCGGTAGCAGCGCAACATCGTCCCTTAATGTAAACTATACTCGGTTTGGGCCGGCTCTCTCGCTCTCTGCGTTCGACACCGTCGCTGCCATTTGGTATCTGGTTCCTATATCAATAAAAAAATGGCAGCATATCCACGGTGTGAATGATGGAGAGTGAAGCTAAGCATCCGTTCGTCCATTCGTTCTTGCTTCCGTCCGTTCATGCGTCCGTCTGTGTGACTATTCGTGTGCCCATCCGCCCGTCTGTGCGACCGTCCATGCGTCCATCCGCCCGTCCGTGCGTGCGTCCGTTCCTGCGTTCATCCTGCATCTGCCCCTGCATCCGTTCATGCGTCCATTCATGCATCTGTCTGTGTGTCCGTTCGTCCAACACCAGCTAGACTATTGTCTAGGTGGTGTTGGTTCGTCCATCTATTCAACACTCCAAGTACCACCATCTCGCATCTTTTCATCATATATTCCCCATATAGAAACACCGCCATCCAGCGGACATTCCAAGGACTAAACGAGAGGTGGCACACGCACACTTTTTAACAGCTTGCGCTTCGGGTCTACTTCCCACCTTTAACCACCTCGAGTTCATGGTATATACTAGTTCACTGTATTCATGGCACTGCGGCCCAACACTCGCTAAACCGCTCTAAAACCAAGGAGGTTACGCCCAGCGAGTATAACGTAGCAACCTTTTTCTGGCAGATAGAGCTCAATTTACATGCCAATGGCTGCATAGGAAATGAGAGACAGGAGAATTCGGCTTTTACTTTCTTACAGCTTGCACTTCGTACCTACTTCCCACCTTTAGCTACCTCGAGTTCATTCATGGTATATACTAGTTCTCTCTATTCATGGCACTACGGCTCAACGCTCGCTAAACCTTTCTAAAACTAAGGTGGGTACATCCAGCGGGTATAACGTAGCAACCCTTTCCGTTCAGATAGTGCTCAATGTACATGCAATGGCTGCTAATGGGGATCGCAGCGTGCACTTTAACTAAAAGCCAAAAGCTCCTGTCTCTCATACCCCATTATCAGCTATTGGCATATACATTGAGCACTATTTTTTCTTGTTCAACAACGCACGTGATCTCTCACTGGCACCACCTTGGAGGTCAAAATGTTTGCAGCTCAAAGCGTAAGACTGGGTACATACTACGCGGGACGAACGGGTGCCCCTATAAGGAGCTTCACCGCTAAAAGTCGCCCACACAAAGGGTGCCTACACCGGCCTGCCGAGACCTGGACAGTGCTGCCAGCATCAAGGATGTGGATCCAAGCTTGCCGGCGGCTCAGTCTCTACCTCCACAGGACACGTCTTCGGAAGACGGCTTCAGCCTGGGATTGGATAGTAGCATCGGACTATCTAATCTAGCCTTGCCGATTTGGACGTCGAAATGGGAGATCCACGTGAAACAAAGCGAGGGCACACTTCCAGCTCTTGCTCCGATGAACGCAGTGATGCCCGTGGTAAATGCCAACGGTGCAAAAAACGTCGACCCTCTTCTGGAGGGTCGAACAGTGCGTTGTAATTTGGTTGAGCAAGTGTCCCCTGGACACTTTCCAGGACACCGTCTAGAACTATGCGTCCATGTTAGTCTTTACTTTTTATTATGGCTACTACACTGCATATTATTTCATTGAACGTTCAGGGTTTTCGCAGTCCGGCAAAGCAGGCTGAAGTGATTAGTGTCGCCCGCACTGCAAATTGTGATGTTTTGTGCCTTCAGGAAACAAATTTTTTCTCACTATCCGACGTGCTTGCTTTTAAACAAAAGTTCAACCTTGATTGTTATTTCTCTTTTGCTGCATCTCGTTTTACGGGAGTAGGTATTATTATTTTAATCGAGCTCTATTACGGGATCATCATGCTTTTTACGATGGCGTGGGCAGGGTTTTGGCTTTAGACTGTAGCTACTTTTATTTCAGATTAAGGATACTGTGTGTGTATGGGCCGGCGCAAGCTGGACAGTCTAATGACTTTTTTAGAGACCTGGATGTGTTTTTCTTGACGATCATGATGTCATTCTGATTGGAGACTTCAACTGCGTTCTAAATACGCGAACCGATGTACAAGGTTCTGGCTGGGGCCGGTATGCTTGGAATTCACGCGAGCTGCGTCGCCTTGTCCACCACTTTACATTACTAGACACGCACAATGTAGTGCACGGAAATAGCTTTGTTTGGACATGGCGACGTGGACGATCTTCCAGCAGGCTCGACCGGGCTTATATCCCACGAGCATTAGAGGCGTTTGTCTCCGATTTATGCGTTCTGTCTTTCCCACCTTCTCCTGTGTACGTATCTCATCATCGGCCTATTGTCTTGAAGCTCGAAGTTCCATTTTCTTTTTCGGAAAAGCCGTGGCGTCTTGATGTTCGCGTCCTGCAGGAGGCGCGCTCAAGATCAGATTTGTCACGCGCAATACGTGTGTCGCTCACGGCGTCTGGTCCTGAAGATTGGGATGCGCTTAAAACACAGTGGCGCCTGCGCTGCGCAGTAGAGGGGCGTTCGCTTCGTCGACGCGTTTCTCAAGAGCTTGCTAATACTGCGATGAAGTTACGCATTGCTTTGCGCGCCGAGACGTCTTCTCCTCTGATGCGAGCGTGGCAGCGTAAACTGCGCGAACGCTTTCAACGCTTGACTGCTGCTTCGTCCCTTGTGGCAGCAGCATGGCGCTGTAGACACAACCCATGCGCTCATCCCGAGGTGCTGCGCTACGCGAGACATTCGTTTTTTGGGCAATCACCGCCATCTGTCTCTATGACAGCACAAATACCACCTGCGCAGCGGCTTCCTACGCGTGAGCGATCTGTTTTCTTGGCGCATTTTGAAGCAATGTCTTGTTTGGCCATGCGGACTAACTGTGATGAAACACCGCCAATGCTTAGAAGTTTGCCCCGTATTCTTCAAGAAGCTGCGGATTGCCTGTACATCCATCCGTCGGCTGAAGAGGTAAAAGCGGCACTGAAATCTATCAAACGTGGAAAGGCCCCTGGGCCAGACGCTTTTCCTGTTGAGTTTTACTTGACATTTTGGGATGAGATTGGTGCTACCTTGACCACGGTAATCCGGCGGTGCTATGAGGACGGTGTCTTTGCATCAAGTTTTCGAGATGGACGCATTGTGCTTATTCCAAAGGGTGATGCTTCCTCTGTTAATCCTGAAGATTGGAGACCTAGCACGCTCCTCAACGTTGACTATAAGGTATTCGCGGCGGTAGCCGTTCAACGTTTGAGGCGTCTGTTGAACACCCTCGTAGGTCATCACCAGACTTCATCAGTGCTTGGACGAGAAATACACAGCTTGTCATATACCACACAGGATATCATAGCCTATACTCTGTCGCGATCTGCGCGTGGTATCCTTGTGTCTTTGAACCAGGAAAAAGCGTTTGACCGACTGAAGCACGCGTATATTCTTAATGTGCTAACAGCCTTCGGCTTTTCTCATTCGTTTGTGGAAATGATTGAGAATACGTACACTGGTCTGAAAAGCACACTAGTTCTGGATGGCTGGGAAAGTGCCGCCTTTTCCATAACACGTGGGGTCCGTCAGGGATGTCCATTGTCTCCTGTGCTATTTGTCCTCAGCCTTGAGCCATACTTGCGTGCTCTTGACGCGGATTCACGTGTCCGGGGTCTTGCGCTTCCTGGTAGCGGTGTCGTGAAAGTCACAGCTTTCGCTGATGATATAACCTTGTACCTTTCAGATGAAGATATCCTTTCACGCAGCCTGCGTGTATTTCCCCAGTATGGCGAAATTTCAGATGCAGCGTTGAACGTCTCCAAATCCCGGTATTTCTCCATTGGCTCTCCAAAGTGCAGGCTTGGCGCCGGTTTTCCCATTCAGCCGGCCGCGTCCCTTCGCATTTTAGGTATTTTATACAACCACAACGGCATTTGCGAATCTGTTTGGTTAAACGCTCTCTAAGAAGTAAGACTGAAAATTCAGGATGCACGTGATTTTGACTTCCCGCTTTTTGAGCGGAGGTACCTAGCGCAGACTGCATTTTGCGGCCGCATTTGGTGCCTTTCTCACGTCGTGCAACCATCTTTACGTATCGTGCGATCACTGCAGTCTGCTTTGTGTTCCTTTTTTTGGTCAGGCGGCACTGAGTTGGTCTCTCGCGCGGCACTGGGACAGCAGCGTTCTCAAGGAGGCTTTGCTTTCCCTTCAGTGTCCATATGCTGTCGGCTGCGGGCACTGCGCTTCCTTTTGCGCCTAGTGCAGGGGGAGGAATCTACCGCACGAACGCTTGCATATTACTTTCTGGGCACTCACCTTCGGCATTTGATGCCTAATGTGCAGGGGGCCGCAGTCAAAAGATTGCCCGCAGCTTCCCTCGGGGGAACACTGAGGAGGATGCGGAGCATATAATTGGTTAACGGGGTGTTAAAGTGCGACTTACTTGGGTCGATGGCTAAATTGGTTAACGTGGTTGTGAAATGGGGTGTTAAATTGCGACTTACTTGGGTCGATGGCTAAATTGGTTAACGTGGTTGTAGGAGGGGGTGTTAAATGAGTGAACAGGTACACACGTATGCGAAAGGGCGGCGCTGGTCGAAGGGACGTCGATCATTGTGTTTGTGGATTCATTGGAATTCATTTCACCGCGACCTTGGACGTAGACGCGCCGTACAAACCAACCGACGAGCGGCAACTGAGTGAGCGAGCGCCGACCTTGAGTAAATATACAGCGCGACGGCGCATGCACTGTCAGCTGTTGAATGTTCTCGAAGCGCGACGGCGCATGCGCGTCCACTGGAGAATCAGGAGAATTGTAGAATGTTCTTGAAGGGGAGAAGCGCGCGCGGCACAGATGGTGGGTGACGGTGCATGCGCGCGTCAGCTGCCGATGTTCTCGAAGCGCGACGGCGCATGCGCGCGCGTCAGCTGCCGATGTTCTCGAAGCGTGACGGCGCATGCGCGCTACATTATACAGCTAGCGAATGTTCGTGAAGAGGAGAAGCGCACGCGGTGTGTAGAGGAGGAAGGGTGCACAGATGGTGGAGGAGTGAAGCGCCCGCAGTGTGTAGAGGAGGAAGGGATGCACAGATGGTGGAAGAAGGAGGAGGAAGCTTGCGGACGGCGCCGCACTACAAGCCTCCAGTATTAGATGCTCCGCATCTAATAACACTTCCTGCGTTTTATGCAACAACTGTTGCATTTTTTCGCCATGTCAAGTCGAGCTGTCCTGGCATAGATGTTTTGAACAACCACATAGTTGAGACAACTGCTGCTTTGTTGCTTCCGTTGGTCCCGCCAGCCCGCCGTGCTAGCTCTAGACGGGTGTCTTGGAGCACCTTAACGGCTTCTTTTCTGCCTGGACACCTCCGAATCTTCATGTGGCGCCTGGAATGGGGTGTGCTTCTCACTCTCGACCGCCTCGAAAGGTGGAGAATAGTCCAGTCCGCAACATCTCCAAACTGCTTCCTTCGGGAAACAAATCAGATTTTTCTTAGGCATTGTGTCATTGCTCGCGTTTTTTGGAGAGCCGTACATGCCGAATTTCACTGCCTCAGAGTAAATCGCTTCGTTTCTTCTGGGCGTTGTTCGCGAGGCCACTTCGCTTGTCTTCTCATTGTTGCCGGCTGTTTCTGCCTCTGGCGCAACCGCTGCGAGGCGGTTGCAGCGGGCCGCCGCCGTCGCGTGCTCTACCCGATCCTAGAACGATTGTACTCGGAGCTGCTGTCTGTTTTGTCAGAGGAGCTCTTCTTCCTCGGTGAAGAGGAATTTCTTCGGCACTGGTCTTGCCCTTTCGTGTCGGTCTATGACGGACGAGTGAAACTTGTCTTTCAGCCGGCCTGGTATTGTTAGGCTGATCTGTCGATGCGCCGGCAGAAATGGCATGCCAACATGTAAATATGCAAACTGTACATATTTATTTTTTATTTGTTTCTCTTGTTTACCTTGAAGTATTTTTGTGGTGTTTGTGTGAACCATCGGATGTACATGTTCTTTCAACGTCATCTCATATCCTTGTTTATGTAAATGACGTCTGTTTTGTCATCATCGTTAGAGTATGTCTAAGAAGGAAGTGTTCTGTTGAGTGTTGCTGACGTTTGTGACAATAAATTTTTTCTAAACAAAAAATGGAAGATCTCACGTACAGTCGGAATCAATGATATGCGAAGCGCGAATGAGCATTGTTGATATGTCACTTTAAAATCAGCTCAACGTTACGAGATTGAGGTAAATGATGCCCTACATGACTTCCGTGTCTGGATTATCATGTTTGGGTGTGTCGTTTACCATCGTCACCTATTCACGTCACGTCATACCAAATTTAGTATATGTGAAGCTAACGAAACGGCCGCGAGCACTCTATGAGCATGGTGTGTTTTTATGTGCTTACATGACACGCGTGCCAGAATTATCATGTTTGCACCAGTCATATATTTCGTCATCCATTGACGTTAAGTAACACCAAATTTGGTGTATGTGGAGCTAGCAAAATGGTCGCGAGCGCATCTTGAAGGGCCCAATATACTCCAATGTAGCGTTTGCGCGCGCGCACAAAGGGCACAGCGAAGCAACGTTAGCAAAACGCGAGCACTCTATGGTCTGACGCCAGGCGTGACCATCGTCCGTCAGCGCAGCCCGACGGCAACCGGCGCGATATCCGACATGCCTGATTTCCCGCCAGTGCGTTATCCAGACAACACTGCGTCTCCCTCTTTTCGTGACGGAGGGATGCCGGATGAACTGAAACACGCATGCGTCAAAACAACGCAGCGCGGCGTGCGCCTGCGAGTGTATGGCAAGACCGGTGCCTGGCGTGGCAACGCCGGCGTTTCGCGACGAAATGAACACCGGCGAGCACGCGCACCACGTCACGTCGAAACGTATTAGTGCCTTGACTTTGGTATGTAGTCATGTTCTCACATGACACGCATCTCATGATTATCTTGTTTGCACCCCTCACATCCTTTCGTCATCCATTGGCGTCACGTAATACCAAATTAGGCATTTGTGAAGCTAGGGAAACGGCCGCAAGCACATCATGAGTGTAGCACGTAGTCATGTTGTTACATGACACGCATCTCATGATTATCATGTTTGCACCAGTCACATACCTTTGTCGTTAATTCACGTACCGTAATACCTAATCTGGTATATATGACGCTATAGCGAAACGGCCCTGAGCGCATCATGAGCGTGGCATGTAATCATGTTGTTACATGACACGCGTGTCATGATTTTTATGTTGGTGTCGGTCGTGTTCGCCATGCAATCATGCCATACCATACCAGTTTTGAAACATGCCTTGTCAACGAAACCACCGCAAAAGTTGCAGGACCATGAAATGTAAATCACGACATTCTTGACATACGTGTCATAATTTTCATGTTATGAGTAGTCAGATTCGTTCTTCGTACAGTCATAGTATGCCATACCAAGTTTGGTATTGATACCATTATCGAAACGGCCCGGAGGGCTAGAAGTCGTAGGCGGCTATGTAGATAGATGCATAGATAGATAAACACGCTCAAAGTCGCTGAAGTTCGCTAAGAAATGCTTCGCATTTAAAATTGCGGAGTGAGACTTGACCCTTTAACCTCTAAGGCACGGCACAATGCTAGCCCAACACAGTAACCACAACAACACATTGAAAATGTCATAAGTAGAAAATGAGAAAATATCTTCATGTCATAAGTAATGTTTGTGATCTGTCGTCATTTTCTTGTTTAGAAGTGCAGATTTCAGTGTCTTCGAGCTTTTCAAAACCAGCCGCAGTGTAGCTACCGTGTTTTATGTGTTTGTTTTGTGCTTCGTGAGATGAGAACGTAAGTCTATATCCCACACGGTTTTTTTACAGTAGAAAAAAAGAACATTAGCGCAAGTGAATGAATGAACGGCATTTGCCCCTACTGGCTAAATATTTCTTTTTAACATCTTTTATTCCTCTCACCCCTTTCCCCAGCACAGGGTAGCCAGCCGGTCTAAGAACTGGCTAACCTTCCCGTCTTTCCGCTTAAGCTTTCTTTCTCCTCCTCCCCATTTCTGCATACAAAACATCGCGCTTCTGGAATGTACACTAAACAATTCAGTGTTTTTTCACTCCCTTGGACATATTTTCGGTCATTCTTGTTCCCGTTGTTGTTCATGTTCTACGATAAAGACCACAATACTTCACTGTAGTCGAGCCGTACGCATAATAACGTTAGGCTTACGGCAGCATCTCCACTCATGTGCCATGGTCGTAGCGAAAAACGTGAATATTATTATAGGAAGAATGTCATTGCCATTTGCGTAAAGTTTAGATCGTGGCCGATTTAACAAAATATTATTCGCTTATTTCACTACACAGATCTGAAGCTAAAACCCGGATTTAAGAGTTCCAAGTGCTTTCCGGTGCGCTGACATCCAATGTCGCGGACTGGAAATGCTGTTCTTTTTGTTAATCATCTGTAACACCTCAACGAACAAATTCAGTACGTTTTACTGCATATATCGTGGTTATTAAGTAGTGATAATCACTCGCGGTGTGCCGACGTACACAAATGTAATCCATAGCAGCAGTATAACTGTGTTTTACTCTCTTATGCCCAAGGAGTGCATGGGCATTCCACTCTCTCAAAGAGAGGTGGAGTAGAAAGCAGTTTCCCTCTATCATTTCATACAAAGTGAAAATTATTTCACTTTATCAGATTTTTTGCGAGAGTAGAAGAACAATCTGAATAGTAACTTAGCCTTCTTACTCCTAAGATACCCTCCGAAATTTTTAGTTGTCCGTAGCATTAATTCCTTCGCTGTTCTGGCGAAACAACGCACAATAAACGCTCAACTATCTCTGTGAAGGTGTATTTCACTTCCGTGTTATACCGATTCCTAAAAAAAGAGGGATCAGCCGCATTTCTTTTTATTGGAATGTTGTGTTAGAAATCAAAACGCTGTTAGTGCTAAAAGTTTCCTGCTCTAGTGCTTTGGGCACTCACTGGACATTAAAAATAGAAAACAAAACAAAAAACGCCTAATTGAAGTGTGTTGAGAGCTTTTCCACAATGCCTCATTGTGCTAGGGAAGGACCTCTACCGCTCCAATACTTTTTCGTTTATTTTCTGGGATGAATAGAGAATTTACACACGTTCTCTACATGAATTTTCTGCAGCAGGTACTGTGACCGTGTTACAAAATGTCCTGCGAATGTCTCTTTTTTGTTATTAGATATTTTACACGTGTACCACCTCACTCTGTTTTTTCTTAGTTGTGTGTAAAGGTTAACGTTAGCTTTTCAAGACGGAAGAGAACAAAGAGTCGAGTAAAAGCAAGCGCCTTAAGTATTTCAGTATGATACGAAGTTGCTGCGAAGTATAACCAAACCAAGCTCATAGGGAAAAAAATGATCTCGTACTGGCTGTAGCTTTATTAGAAAGGTCACCTGTTTCAATTATTCACTATTTAAGTTCTTTTTGGGCCCGCACACAATGCGGTCTTCTGCAGAAGAGAACTGTAAAAATGCGACTGAAAGTTGGGCGCACAAATAATGATCGCCTGATTTGCCTTATGAGCTATTTGTGAGCGTGGTGCTGAGGTGGTGCTGTCATTTGCAGCTGAGAGAGAGCTGCAGAAATTGCTGCTGAACGTGCCACTTGCGAATTGGGCCACTGGCAAACATGTACTACTTGCACTGCGTGGCCCTCAACTGGAGCAAGAAAAATTGCTCCAGTACCTAAAGAAGAACATTGGTCCTATAGGAGGAGGAAATGACTTTGTTGCGAGTTGGAGGGGCGGGCCAATGGTCCCGCATAGGGTACGGCTAGGAGTCCTTGAAGTCTGGTGGCTTCCTCGGCCCTCTGAACGGCCTACATCTCATCTCAGAGGGCGGGGCTAAGCAGTGCGGTTTCCCAGCGCACGCGAAGGCTGTCAACAAAGGCCTCGTACTCGTTATGGGCACTAGTCTTCCGGCGTTCCCATAACATATGCATGCTCCATAGCTCTGGAGCCGAAACGCTTGCGTTTGCAGAGAAGTGAAATTTTTACTGATTCTCTGATAAAGTATTTTGCTTTAACGCTTAGGCTTACACTGCAAGCACACACACACACACACACACACACACACACACATACATACGTAAGTACATACATACATACATACGCACGCACGCGCGCACGCTCGCATTGTATCTCTAGAGAAATATGCAGCGCGTTTCACGTTGCAAGAACTAAAGCGCTTTGAGAGCATTTAGCAGTGACCAGCCCTGCACGCAACCATTCACAACTGAATTAAACCAACCATACATAACATCCCATGATGTAACGTTAGTTAATGATTTTTGTACGTTGTGCCTAGCTAGTTAGTTAAATGAATTGAATTACGAACACCTTTATTCTTGACGTTAGGAGTTGATTGTGTATAGGGCGTTCTGGAATGTGTCGGGCGTTCTGGAATGTGTACAGGACGTTGTATAGGGCGTTCTGGAATGACAGATCCGAATTTTCGTGCAAACTTACATGACATGCTCCGTGATTGTTTTCTTTGACGTTTAAAGGAGTAATGAACCACCCGTAGGGCTTTGTGAAATATCAAAACATGGGAACAGCAAACAGGGCCGTGAGCGGTTCTGTCGAATTTTCCGGTTGTGTGCGGGACGTAAAGTTTACAAGCGAACCGCATTTTTGCCACTTTCTCAAGCGCCTTGTCCTAATACCGAGCAACAATTGCTCCTCGCTCGGTTAGGAGCTGCTGGCACCTGCGCTCTGACGTACGCGAACAGAAGGGCGCTATTGGATGAAGGTTCATATAATTCAGGAGCAGCATTCGGATCAGTTGTACTTATCGCCCCTGAGGTTTACCACCTGCAGGCGCAGTATTTTAAAATCTTTTAACACTCACTGTATAGCTCGAACCGCGCTTGAGTGAAATGCACCGAGAGAGTGTCAACAATGTTTGTAAAGTGGGTTCAAGGCCATGACGCACGTGTCTATCTTCATCTGTCTCATTTCTGCGCTCATCTGAACCTGTGAAGAGATAATTTTGATAATATTATTATAATATTATCATAATATATTATAATAGTATCAATCAATGAAATACTCAATTATTTATTTATTTCTCGTGCCTAAAGGCTACCGTAAGCTCGTAGTTCAGGGGTACGCAAAAATAAGCCAATAAAAATAACCAATACTACACCAACAGTCTTCACAAATGAAAAAAGAACTCAAATTAAAAGAGCGATAGTACTAAGACAAAAAGATATCAACGCAAATGAGAAGAATACAATCACAAGACGAGAATCATGTATGAGAGTAAAAAATAATGCTGAATGCACAAAACCGGTCGGAATGCTTCCTGGGAGATAGAAGAGGGAAGAATCTGTACATTGTGAAAAACTATGTTAAGACAGTGCAAAGGTCAGATAAAAACAATCACCATGAACTACGAAAAACATCAAGATTAAGAAGGATAACATCATAGATACTTTGTATTCTGTGAGCGATGGGGTGGTAGAAGAAGCTGATAGGTACGTGAAAAAATCGATTCTTTTTGGTTAACCGACGCCTAATTCAAAAGTTCATTCAACTGAGAAGTAAAGGGCAGGACACCATGCATATTGTAAACCACTATAATTGTGAACAAAAAAAAAAAAAACATGCCAGTGCGATTCAATCGGAAGTGAAATGGTGGTAATGATAATTATCTGGCAGTGTTAAAACTAGATGCAGAGTCATTTCTAGCGAAACGATGGTTGTAAATGCTTATGATTTTTTTTCTGGACTGTCTCAGGGGTGTTACTGTCAGTGTCGTTCTACATCACATATGCATTCTCAAGTTGAGGAATACATGTTGCTGTATACAATTTGTGGAAGGCTGTAGGAGAACTGAACTCACGAGAGATTCTACAAACTCAGCCGATATAACGAAAGTTACGCATGTCAGTACGTTTAGTGTGCGTAGAGAAATTTAGCGTGCTACCAAAAAAAAAGAAACACCCAGACCACTGTACTTATAAACCTTACATTACGACACGGTATTGACAAAACTTGGAAGGGACATGATGTTTTGCGCGATAAATTTATTAAATTGGTCTTCGGGGTATTTAGGGAAAGGTTATTGCTGTTACACAATTCGTAGAAAGAACACAAGCCTGACTGCATCATGCGAAGGTCGTTAACTGAACAAATTTCCTGGATATCTTGATAATATCGGCATACAAAAAAATTGATATAGCGAATAGCAAAATAATCATTGCTAACATAAAGTAAAAATAAACGTGGGCCTAATACCGGCCTTTGCGGGACTGCATTAGTGAATTTGTACCTAGAAGACCTTTGGGCATTTGTGGGGACATAGCACGATCTATTAAGCACGAATGTCATCGTTTTTTAGGCGTACATATATCGGGACGGCTTAGTGCTCTTTCATAGTTGAGTACGAAGTACTCGAAATCGTTAAACATTTTTTCTAAACACATAGTCATGCAGGAGATTCACAACAGACGAGTCAACTCCAAAGTTTGCAGAAATAACCAGAATAGGTGAATAGCTGAGCGCGTCAAAAGCCTTGTTCAGGCCATAGTAGACTAGAACTACTAGTCCTCTGTGAAAAATAGGTGGGGAGACTAGTGTCAGGAAACTAGTAATATACGGGGTAGTTGAGCAACCAGCGAGAAAGACGTGTTGATTAGGAATCAATTATTTTTCACGCTGACATATATTATGCTATGAAGAGCCAGTTCAGAGATACTCGATGTCGCACACACCAGAAAAATCGTGCGATAAGTAAATAAAAAGCATCACGTCTGGAGCCTGAGCTGAAAAAAATTAGCGTCGGCTTTAGGAGTTGAAGGTGATAGCGACATCCTACTATCCTGTCCTAGTGCGTATTCCCACCACTTAGCGCATGGAACCTTTTCAAATTCGTTATGCACCCACTCTACTTGGCCTTAAAGGAATAGGCTCGATAGCGTGTGAGCCTTTTGTAGTGGGCTTCCGGTTTCAACCATGGAGCTAATATGATAATAACATAGTCTAACGCCTTTTGTCAATGGACGCTTGTACCACGAATTACTACTTGAATATTTTATGTTGCCTAGTGAAGCGTGTATACATGACACGTGTGTTTGCGGAGCATGAAAGTTATTTCCACTGCTTTTCAAAGCAGAGCGAGTTCTTTTGCTCTGAGGCATGGCCGTGTGGTAGAACATCCCCTTGCCATTCATTGGACCCGGGCTTGATCCTCACGTGGACCCAAATAACCCTGGTTCGGTCCCCACTCTGCTCCATGGTTTTTAATCATATATTTTGCATTATTTTTGTCGTTCTAAATTTTTCGGTCATGCATGAGATGTTGATTTTTCGCTCGGAAACCAACCAAGCCGACGCCGATACCGGCGTTGCTGCGAAACAAGCTCTTTAACGCTGTCGCGTTAACATTGGGAAATCACGAGCGTTCAGGCAGTTCTTAATAAGTATTCTAGTCAGTACTGGGGTGAATATACTATCATAGGCATTTAGCATGGTGAAAGAATTGCCCTCTGGGCAACACGATAAGGAATGGTTTGAAGTGCCTAATCCATCAGCAGATGAGCTTTTCATCCAACGACAGACCACTAGCCGTGCTAACTACCTTATGCTGTTGTCCGATCTGAATGCCTGGCTATATGAGGCCTTTTAAACGGATCAAAAATGCGTGGCAAAACAGTCGGCGACGGTATGCACTCCAGCCCCACCCGAGTCCATGTAATCTGAAGGACCTTTTGCTGGACCGTTTGCGTACATACTCTAAAAACACAGCTGGCCTGTCAGAAGCGTCTTTTTATAATAATTCAGTATATGAACTGCGGTACCATATAAATAAGCGTCTTGAGAGAGTTCGAAAAAAAAAGTCACCGTTTCGCCGCAAGGGCGATAAAACGAATGAAATAGCAAAAACTTGGATGTTATGCTGAGAACGGCTAGTAGAACGTTTCGCAGCCGCCACTGCACAGTTGTGACCACGTCGATCGGCACATTAAATACCTGCCCCTTTTTACCATACTGGCCGCTGGTGTGAGCCAAATTCCTAATGCTCATGAATGGCAGACGTGGAAGTATCCGACCTTTTTCAATGTGGTGGAGAGCAGGCTGATGATGAGGCATGCGAGGATATCGGAACCCATGCGTAACACTCATCAATGCGTTACACTCATCATGGAAGGAGTCCGCACTAGAGATCTATAGAACTTTTAAGCAGGAAATTGCCAAGGAAAGGATCTATGATAATACTTAGGTAGTTCTCTACTAGTTGTAGGTACTACTAGTAGGTAGTTCTCTACTAGTTGAGGCCAGGACGGGAGTATCGCGAACTAAGACATATCTGGCCAAATACGAAGGGGTAGACACGGTATGCAATGCGTGTGGAGAGGAAGAAGAAACTGCCGAACACTTGATAATGTTCTGTAAAGGGCTTCACCCTATAGTTCAGGATGATGGCGCAGTTTTTCAAAGCACTGGGGTTTAGAGTCAGGGAGAGCAAAATAGACATTAGGCGGGTACAATTGACTAGAAGGAGGTTGTCTGATTGGTGGCTGAAGTCAAGGCACGAGTGAAAATTAGACCCTTCACTGCAATGTACGAATCCTCAACCTCACTATTTATTGAAAAAAATAAATCTAGTGTTTGGTTCACTAATTATCACGGCTTGGTGGCGCTAGCCACCGCCCGATCTAAAGGGTACAGCCGTATCCATCCATCCATCCATCCATGTTACACAAGGCGGCGATGCGCTGCGCAGAGACGGGAATCAATCGCGCGCGTGAGCAACATAAAACATTTAAATATATGTTGTTGCTCGTCCATGGCCTCAAATAGCGACCGAGAAAATATATAATTAGCTAATGGAATAACAGGATGCCTACGCGGGTGCGCAACTGAACTGAAATATCCACAGGGTGCCGAAAGTGAGCGCGTAACGTCCCTGAAAGTTTATTGATGTGAAGTGGCAGAAGAGTGGAAGTATGAATTCAGTTTTGAGCCATTTCTTGCAACACCTGCCACGGCGAACCATGATTTCATCAAGCCCTAATCCGTAAATAAAGCCCCGATCCTTCATAACGTCAAACTCAGAGGCGAGAATCACGAACGGTATGAATGAAAACCTTTTATTTTCTGCGCACAAATCATACAACATATTTCAATCTCTGTTTACAATAATGCATTTTTAATAATTGGTCGCATGTCTTTTTTATGAAGCGTGAAAACTTGGGCAAGTTTGTAGGACATAACTGAATGCAGGAACAGCGAGACCTACAAGAAGTTACTTCGTAACTACGGAAGCGCCAGATTCAAAAAGATCTCGACTTGCCTCTCGTTGTGAAGGTGTGTAGGTTGGTTGATGATTTCATTGTATTTATTGATTGTTTGGATACTGTTTTTGAAGTTTTTCTAGATTTGTTAGAGAAGCACTTGCATCCTCTTAAACTTACTCATGAGCTACCATCTAGAAATTCGATTAGGTTCTTCGACCTAACACTCCGTCCTAGTAGTAATCATTTGTGCTGGCTGTTTTCACCGAAAAGTGGTAAAACCCTTTTACCTTTTCACTCAGCTCATTCGAAATTGGTGAAAAGGGGTATCATTAAAGGTTGCCTGGTGAACGCTCTCAAGAGGTCATGCCCGCACTCGATGCAATGCAGTTTAAAAGAACAGGTAAAGCGCCTCTTAAGCGCTGGTTATTTTAGCACCCTGATTTCTGCTGTTGCGAAAAACGGTTGAAGCAAATTAGAAATCAAGGAGAGCGATCTCAACCTCAAAACGTGTCTGTTCCCATGATATGTGTTGCAGTTCCTTATCTGAATAACGTGTCGCGTCGGCTGAAAAAAAAAATCGGTAAACGCGCTGGTATCACTGTTGTGTTTTCCATCCCAGAAAAGCTAGCAAAGCTTTGTAAGCTGGTGAATAATCCAGCTGCTATTCGAGTAAAATGCACTGTGAGACAACGCACGTGTTTTGTATTTTGTGTTATTGGTGTCGTACATCTCATTCCGCTTTCGTGCGGAATGGTATACATAGGGCAAACCGGAATGTGCCTTAATGACCGTTTAAGAGAGCACAATAACAATGTGCACAGCGTTGTTAAAGGACACCTCGGAATTCAATGCCGAGACTGCGGCTGTGTGCCACTTTTTGAGCGTTGCGAGGTATTAAGCAAGCACAACTCGTAGGCCAGGCATGAGATAATTGAAGCTTATCAAATAAACAAGTTTGACGGTAAAAGTGTAAGTTGCCCATCGGTTGCGTTGTTGCAAAAAGAGATTGCATATCTTTTCTTGGAGGAAGAAGAAGTGGATGGAAGAAGCCCGTAGCTTCATTTCGCTCTGTTAATTCAGTTATTATATTGAGTTCAGGATCTTTTTACAGTGTGTGCGGTAGGTGGACTGTCTCCAGAGTGGCAGCTAAACATCGGTGAGTCGGAGTTTCACTACGCATCGCGATCAGAGTTGCCCCTTAGCGGGCCCGTGCCTCATACCTGGCAAAGCCCGGGTATGGGTGACAACGAGATTCCGCTAGCGCCAAGCGGAGCACCACTTATCCACCCCGCTCGACTTCAAGTTGCTGCAGGCTCAGCAACAATATCGACGTCCCATACAGAGAGCAGCGAGGCCTCGCAATGCAAGAAGAGGCGTACAGAGGAGGAAGAGGTTGACAACGATGACGCTACGTCGACGTACTCCCTTAATGACATAACACAGATGGATACAGAAGCACCCAAGGAAGACGAGGGAGCTTAAACGGTGGTCACCCATCACAAGAACCGAGCTACGGGGATACCGGTGGTATTCAGACCAATCGCTGCCGAGGACTCCTTCTGGAAGGTGAATCCCAATCACATAGCATCTGAGATAATCTCTGTTATCAATGAGAAAGTGACATCATCAAGAATCAACAGAGACGAAAGTTTTTGTGTTGGAGTACGGTCTTTGTACTCGGCAAACAAGTTGCTGCTGATCAAGAGTCTGGCTGGATTGCCTGTACATGTGATGATACCTCAGTCTTACATGAAGACCCTAGCAAAGATAAGAGATGTTCCACTCGAATACAGTGATTATGACCTACTGGATTATCTTAAACATGCTGGAGTAATCTCGGTCACACGACAAAAGAGATGGGTAAGAAATGAAGATGGAAGTGCCACAATGCAGCCCATACGTAATGTAATACTCCAGTTTAGACATGACATGCTATTGCCAAAAAGAGTTGCTCTCGGCTTTACGGTTCACACTGTCGAGGAATACGTTGAGCCGGCGGTAAGGTGTTACAACTGCCAGAGATATGGGCATAAGGCTAAGACTTGCAGGGGAACCAAGAGATGCAAGGTATGTGCGGGCGCACATGATTACAAAGATTGCACCTCGAAGCGTCAACCTAAGTGTGCCAACTGTGCTGGACCACATCCGGCGTCGTTCTCAGGCTGCTCTCGAAACCGCTTGGCATCAGCGGCACAAAGAGAGAGAATTGTAAAAGGGTATCATAAGATACAAAGAGGTCCATCACCCAATGCGGATATAGTCCAAGACGTTCCTGCGGCACAAAGAAGTGCAAAACAGTGGCGCCACGACTCTTACTCGGAAGCATTGAAACGCTCAGCACCAAAACATCGCGTTGGCAAAGAAGTCCGTACCCAGGAACATGCTGAAGTGGAACTTTGTGCCGGGCCAGACACAGCCAAGGAGCGACTGACTACCAAACGTAAGGGTCACAGCAGCTTGCTGAGGAAAACTTCTTCAAGAAATGCGATCTCGGCGGAGACATCCGGAAACGAGCAAGTCATTTTGCCTATAATCTTTGCGGCTCTCAAAGCAATTCTACGATCCCTGCCACAAGCAGGTTCTTTACCAGAAGTGAAATTGCTGCTAGATGTTGAGCATCTTCTCTTGTCGTAATCATGGCTACCGGACTATCTAACTGGTACAAAAGAAGTGCAATATTCCAGTGGAACTGCAACGGTTTGCAGAATAAGAGTGGAGATTTTCGGAAATTCGTCGCTCAGCACGGGTTTCCGATTTTGTGTATTTCCGAAGCAAGAGTATCCACTAACTTTCGCTTGTCCAATTATGTGGTGTACCAAGCAGACCGTCCTACTGCAAAAAGTAGAGTGATGTTGTGTGTGATACGCGATATTCCGTCGACACTTGTGGCTACTTCAAAAACAGATGCGCCGGAATTCGCTAGATGCAAAGTGAAGTTTGGTAACGTTACTGTAACTGTAGTTAGTGTTTACGTGCACCCTCAAGCAAACGTTTCATACGCAGAGCTGGCTGCAGTGTGTAGATCTGACCATAATTTCATAATTATATGTGGTGATTTCAACGCGCACCATGAATTGTGGGGTAGTGAGCGTTGTAGTGTAAGGGGATCTGCTATAGTAAAAATATGTGAAGATTATGGTTACACTATACTAAATGATGGTTCTCCAACATTTCTACGGGGGCATAATTACTGCAGCGTACTATACATTACTATGTGCTCCTCTGAATTAGCGGGACTGGACTGCAGACGCTGACACAAGAGGAAGTGACCACTTGCCAGTATTCATATATCACCCAAAGTTGAAGAAAACGAGAAATAACTGTACAACAAGAATTACAAACTCGGCAATCTTTCGAGAACTACAGAGACAAAGTCTTGAACCCTGTTCTCACGCA
This sequence comes from Rhipicephalus microplus, assembly GCF_043290135.1. NCBI lineage: Eukaryota > Metazoa > Arthropoda > Arachnida > Ixodida > Ixodidae > Rhipicephalus > Rhipicephalus microplus. Next base: position 38,406 of record NW_027464840.1, read on the forward strand.
GAAACGTATGCATCGAAGATAAAAAAATTTCTAACAAAAGCAACTCGTACAGTACCCATTCCGGATGGGTATTCGGGTGTTGACGCTGAGTATGAGAGGCTTCGGGCAATACGACGCCGATCTGAAAGAAGATATCGCAGGTCGGGTAAATTAAAAGATTTCAAGGTTGCACAGAACGTACACACTGCAATGCGTAACCAACTGCAGAAGCTTTCAACCAAAAGGTGGCAAGAATTATGTGCCTCACTTTCTTCATTTACCTCGGCGCCTCAACTGTGGAACATGATACGCGCCCTCCGACAGCCAGTAGTCCACTGGGGACCACTACAGGCTCTAGCGCTGTCTCGAGGAGTTAGCGAACGTGTGATTGCCGAAGAATTTTGCGATCTTATACTGAGAAATGGAGAGACCGCCCAAACTAGCGAATATAAATCCTCAGCAGAATCAGCTTCGGCTGTTGTAACAAAGTCCTCTGCGATCAGTTCATCAGATCTGGATGACAGCTTCACACTAGAGGAGCTCCAATATGTGTTGTCTTCAGTAAAACGAACAAGTTCACCAGGAACAGATGAAGTTACATACGCTGCTCTTGCTAATTTGGGCAAAAAAGGAAAATTACACCTGTTGGACATCTATAATGAAAGTTGGCAAGAAGAAAAAGTTCCGGAAAGTTTGAAGATATCAAAAGTAGTACCGTTGCTAAAGCCAGGGAAGAGCCCTATGCAGTTGGACTCGTTTAGGCCGGTTAGTTTGACAAGTTGTTTTTCAAAAGTGATGGAAAAAATGATCAATGAACGAATTTTATGGTGGCAAGACATGAAAAAACCACTACCAGAAAGCATAGCTGGCTTCAGAAGAGGTAGATGCACAATGGACTGCATTCCGGATTTGGTCACAGATGTGGAAAACCAACGAACGCAAGGAAACATCACTGTCGCTGTATTCCTTGATGTCCACCGAGCATACGACACAGTGAGTCACGTTCACGTTCTGGAAGGCCTGGCGTTACAGGGATTCAAGGGCAAGATACTGCGTTGGATCGCTGACTTCCTGAAGCACCGGAAAATTTTTGTAGTTACGCAGGAGGGCCCAACGTCAGAACATGTCGTCAACCAAGGAGTGCCACAGGGCAGCGTACTAAGCCCTACTCTCTTTAATGCAGTCATGGCGCAGCTCCCGTATAATCTTCCACCCAACATCAGATGTTCAGTATATGCTGATGATATAAGTATATGGACGTCTGGTCCATCGTTTTTGGATATACAACAAACTCTACAAGAAGGATTGGATAATGTAGACCATTTTCTAAAACAAAGAGGTATGGCACTGAGTCTGGCCAAAACAGCCATACTTTCGTTTACATTAAAAAGACCTGGAAATTTCCAGATTATTCTGCAAAATCAGCCTATTAAAATGGTTAAAACTCATAAATTCTTGGGAGTAATTTTAGACCGGAGACTAACATGGTCGCCTCATGTCCAGTCCCTGGAACAAAAAGTGAATCAGGCCATTCGAATCCTCCGGCATCTCTGCGGGGCCAAATGGGGTGGTACTACAGAGTCGTTATTAGCCCTACATGTTGCCTGGATACGCCCCATCGTAACTTACTCACTGCCCCTGCTGCACGGACTCCCAGCCTCCACCGAAAGGAGACTTCACTTATTATTGGCAAGGAGCTTGAGGGTATGTCTGGGTTTACCACGGTCAACTTCCAGTGATTTAGTGTATGCGGAGGCTTGAGAGCCACCTTTGGTAGTACTGCGAACTAAAGAAACATCTCTAAATTTATTTAGAATTTTCACGCAACATGAAAGTCATTTTTTATCTGGTGCACTAACACAAAGAACGGCAACGAGACTACAGGATACTATATCATCATTTCGAGCAATAGTACCAGAATTTAAACAATGGAAACCTTCAAAACCACCTTGGACGCTGCCACTTCTCAACTTTATCCGTGAAATAAACGGCATAGAGAAGAAAGCAGCCATGGCACCTTTAGTAGCGGCACATTTGGTACTTCATCAGCTCCATGTAATGCATAATGAAAAAACGAAGATGTATACAGATGGATCATGCACAGAAGAAGCGTCAGCCTGTGCGGTCTTTATACCCGAAATTCAGGAAAAGAAGATGTACAAATTATCGCACAAATCTTCATCGAAGACAGCAGAATTGGTGGCTATCTTTGAAGCAGTTAAGCTTATCTGCGAGAATCCAGATCCACGAAAATGGGTGATATGCACTGATAGCAAACCTGCTCCTCAGCTAATCAGAAATGTGAGATCACCTTACAGAAACGGTGAAATACCACAATGTATCGCATAAACTGTGGAATATGCCTCATCGCAGGGTCACAACATCGTATTCCAATGGATACCCAGCCACATTGGAATAAAGGGAAATGAAGATGCTGATAGTCTCGCGAAGAAAGCATTGAAGGAAGGACGGGATTGCACAATCCCTATGTCTGGGACGGATATTCGACATTTTATATCGCAAGGAGCTAACCATTGTTCGATGGAGAAGTGGTTCGAGAGCCCTAAATCAAAGGAAACGGTACTTTATGAAGTTGATCCACACAGAAAATTTTCCATGGCGACAGACCTCCCACGACACCTAGAGACATTGATCTTCCGACTTAGATTGGAAGTAGCATACACAAACAGCTTCCTGCACAAGATACATCTATCCAACTGACCGGAATGCCATTGTGGTCATGCAGAAGAAAATGTTCGGCATATTCTTTTGGAGTGCGTTAATTACGCGAAGGAAAGAAAAAAATTAAAGAACAAATTAGCAAGTTTGGACAGACGGCCTCTCACAATAAAGAAACTATTTGTACCATGGCCTGAGATGCATCTTCAGAAAAAGGCAATAATCTTCGTGACAGACTTTTTAGTGGAGACCGGACTGGACAAGCGCCTATGACTGACAGCCAGAGATGGGTATTATGTAAAATGTGGTCATGTATATACTAGCATTAGAGTAGTAAGGTGCGCGTGTAAGTAGTTTATGACTGTGTGAACTGCGTGAAAAAAACTGTGTATTGGCATGTTATTTGAACTGGTTTCAGTGTGCTATTATTTGTTTTTTCCGTATTGTTAATTTTTTGGTACCGTTCTGTATTATTATTGTATTATTATTTTTACTTATATTATATATTGTTACTGTATTATATTATTACTGTATTATTATTTTTCGCTGCAGAACTTTGTGATATGGAGTAGCCGAGGCAATAGGCACCTCAACCTCTCCACAGCAAAACAGTTAAAACAGAACAGAACAGAACAGATTGCATATCTTGATCTTTTTTAAGCTACATGTGTATTTGTTTTCAGCCCATTCAACAAGGGGCAAGAGTTTTGCTGACATTGGATCGCAGTGGTTGTTCATGCACCCTACTACGCATGCCCAATTTTCTCATTTTTCGCCTATATATGTACACCTCTCCAATATTAAATGTTTGTGGAAAGTCGGCGCTCTTTTTTCTGTCCTTGTTTTTTTTTCGCTTCCGTAGTTACGAAGTAACTACTTCTAGGTTGCGCTGTTCCTGCATTCAGTAGTTTTTGTCCCTAAGAAAAAAAAAGTGCCGTTATTTTGACGAGGTGAATGATGATGAGTGGGCGATGCTCCAGAAGTAAACCTGGTAAACGATGAATCCTTCGTACACTTTGCCCACTCGATTTTATTACAATGCTCCCCCTAGCGTACGTCGCCGCACTAAATCGAACGTTTTCCTTCCACCAATGACACTCGCCATATGTGACATAATTCCTATTTTATACCATCTCGCATCTTTCTCATCACCAACTACAAGTAATTCCGTCTAGTTTATAACACCTTGCATCTGTTCATCATGAGCTACAAGTACTGCCACCTAGTGAGAACTAAAGAACTAACCGAGAAGTGACTACGTACAGGGGACGGCACCACTATATACTGATCACTGCAACAACTAAACGAGAGGTGGTTACATACAGGAGACGCACAGCCGATGCCTTAAGGAGCTTGGCCCCTAAATAGCTTTATACTACACAAGCGCTCCATAGAACATTGGGCTGCAAGCCTTGGTGGCGCGTCTGAGTTTCAGGTACTTCCTTTTTTCACGGGAAGATGCTCGCATTCTTGTGCAGTGCGTTTGTGTAAAAATGGAAATGGGTGAGCAGAAAAAACTTGGTCACTTGATTGGTGAGGCTCGGCCCATGTGCGCAGCCCCCGCGTGACATCTTTTATTTTATTTTTCAAGCAGGAAACAAGCTCTTCCAAGCTATCACTGTGAAGATCATTGTCGCTAAACCACCTTGAAAAAGTGATTTCAAAGGCGTCTACAAATGCAACGAGCTTCTCCGAAACGCCTACCCATAGGCGTCCGCACGAGGGGGGCAAAGGGGGCGGGCACCCGCCCCCCTCACAATAGTCACCTGGGAGGGAGGCGCTAAATCTGCTGTATACATTCAGTAGGCAGCGGGGCACTCTTTTAGTCATCTAAAAGGAAGGCTAAAAATCTGCCTCATGTATACACTGATTTCATAGGGAGGAGGCGCCCTGCAATGAACTTTCGTCCCCCCCTCTCCCTGAACGGCAAGCACGCCTTTGGGCTTACCCCTTTCAATGCGGACAATTTCGCCATTCACAGTGTGCTGGAAATGCCGGGAGATGTACCTCTCGTCGAAGTGCAGCTCGCTCACAGCCGAGTTTTCTTGAAGCAGCTTGTCAGAGCGCGGCATCGCTCTCCGCCACTGCGCAAACAGAGCTTCGTCCTCTGGAACGCCAAACAACGCATGCATCTTTTAGAGGCGAAGCTCCTCAAAGCGGCACCCGTTCATCCCTCGTAGTACGTAACATGTCTTACGCTTTGACTTCTAAGGGGGTGCCGGTGGGAGATTTCTCCTGTGCGTTGTTGAACAATAAAAAAATCGCAGCGTTCGCGTTAACTAAAAGCCAAATTCTTCTGTCTCTCATTCCCCATTAGTAGCCATTGGCATGTACATTGAGCACTATCTGACAAGAAAAGGTTGCTACGTTATACTTGCTGGACGTAACCTCCTTTGTTTCAGAAAGATTTAGCGAGCGTTGGGCCGCAGTGCCATGAACACAGTGAACTAGTATATACCATGAACTCGAAGTGGTTAAAGGTGGAAAGTAGACACGAAGCGCCAGCCGTAAGAAAGTGTGCGTGCGCCACCTCTCCTTTAGTCCTTGGAATGTCTTCTGGATGGCCGTGCTTCTATATGCGAAATATATAATGAAAAGATGCGAGATTGTTGTACTTGGAGTGTTGACTAGATGGACGAATGGACACACAGACAGATGCATGGACGGACGCATGGATGGCTGCACGAACGGATGGACGCATGGGCGGACGCAGGGTGGATGCATGGACGGGCGGATGGACGCATGGGTGGACGCATGGGTGGACGCACGGACGGACGGAAGCAAGAACGAATACACGGACGGATGCTTCGCCCCACTCTCCGTCGTCCACCCCGTGGATATGCTGCCTTTTTTTTTAGCTTACTTGTAGCCTGCAGTGCACCCTGGGATGTTTTCACGCCATGAGAGTGCATACAAAAGCATGGGTGTCAGAATGCCACCGCAACATTAATAAAAAAAAATAAACGAGGACGAATGCGCTCGACCAAACTGTCGGAAACGCGGAAGACCAATTCGACGTTTGTAAACACAGGTAGGCCGATGTCTACATTATGGCTAAAATCATAGCGACGTCCAAACGTAACTTCCGCCATAAGTGCTGAAGGCTACGATGTGCGCCAACAAATAAAACTAAGTTGTGAGACGCGACTCACATCCAACCGCGACGCAGCTCATCGGCACACCGTTCTTTTTTTCCTCGTTGCTTGACTGAGAACACCTAATGCAGCATTGAAAACCCAGCAGAAACTGCGGTAGGCAGAGCGTCTTTTGCCTACCAAGACAGCGATACCGCATTTTCGTGACGCAAGTCCAGCGGAATTTGTCTATAAACGACTGCGCGCGTCCCTACGCGGCTCCTCCACAGAAGCTTCACTGCGCGCCGTAGGCGCCTCATGCCGCTCACCACACTTTCCTATTATAGCCACTCTACCGCGGCAAGGAGAACGCATTGCGGCGCCTTCGTGCAGTAGCACGTACGTACGGTGTTACACAATTGGGTCAAATAGCTGCTTCGCATCTTAAAATGATTAATTTTGAGCATTATTTACTCTACTCCTTGATACACAAATGACTGATATTTATACGGACTCTAAATCCGCTGCTAGGGCCTTCGCTTCTGGTTCCGTGTGCAAGGAAGTTTTGAGAATTCTCGCTCACAAGGAACTCACCCACCACACAATTATTTGGTTCCCTGCTCACCTTGGCTTGAGGGTCGGAGGCCTTCCCAATGTCAACGAGCTAGCCCACTCCAAGGCGCGAGGCTTCACTTACCGCGCCGGGACTTGTGCTTCTCAGACAGAGGAGTCAGCCACCAGCGTTCATTTTAGGGACATTTTGGCTACCTTCAACGAGATCACGAAGCATTATCAATTAGGCCGTAGGTCCTTCCCATTGCCACACGAAAAGTTGTCTAGGCCACAGGCAACCTCTCTTCGCATGCTTCAGACGGGAACATACCCTAGCCTCGTAACCTATAGCCATTACTCCGATATTTCAGAACTTTGTCCGGACTGCCAGAATCGCAGTGATTTTAACCACATGCTCTGGAGGTGCCCCCTTTACAAAAAAAATGAAGAATTTTCTGAGAACTCCTTTCATTTAGTGCTCACGAGTCCGGTTCTCATACAACAGCTCAAGTCTGTCCAGAAGGCCCACGATGCGGCGGTGAGGCTGGGCCTCCCCATCCCAACGTGGAACCGGCCCGCGATCCTACCCCTATAAAACGGGGGTGGAATCCTTCAGGACCCCAATAAAATTTTTTCATCCATCCATCCATTTACTCTACTTTGGGAGAGCGCGAAGCTCTTCCCAATAAGCAATGCGCCATGGGAGTACAGCTCTGTTTATAGAGAAGCTTATTTACACGATGTACAGAAAATAATGACTTCATAACATTCCAGTATTATGGGCACATATACTTCGGCACAGTTATGTATCCCAAAAAACATCACTACGTTGCAATGAAGACATCATATCTCTAATATACATGACAACAGGGAGTTTTAGAATACCGTTTGCAAGCGCTGCGGGCGTTGCGGGCATAGGGGCGCCATACGAGTTTTAGAATAGCGTTTGCGCTGCTGCGAACCGCAACGCACAATCGCAGCGACACCGTAGCCTCGAAACCAGCGCTTGCGGGCCACATGCGGGCCACATGCGGGCCGCATCATTCCACACAATTTCTGATTTTTCGCGTGTGGTCTGCGAACGGCGACTCGCGCTACAACGCATGAGCAGTGGCAGCGACCGCACCGCAAGGGCTCGCAGTGCGCTATTCTATAACTTCCTAATGCTGGCATACATGCACACAAGAGCAAATAACGATACAACAGATGCAATGAAACACAATTGGTTACAAAAGAAATCATTATTAACTACTTGAAGGGCGCTGCTAGAAAACCACGTTGGTCGAAAAATGAGTTGTACTTTCTCGTCTTCAACATTGACGACAGGGCACGACCGATGCCGCATAAAGTCGTGCTCGCCGAGGAATAACCACTCCTCAGTGAGGAACGCGAGAATCTCTAAGCTGATTCGCTTCAGTATCGGCCACAAAGCACGCCGGCGGCAATTAGCAGCCATGGCCTCACATCAGTTTCTCCAATGGCTGAACAGTCCCGCAACTATTAAAAGAGCCGAGAGGCGCCCGCGCGAAAATTGGCTGTTGGAAACGAATGTTCGTACTCCCTGTCTACGAAAACCAACATAGACCGTATGCCAAGAAACAATATAAGACCACGCATTCTATCGTGACATGTCAATTTGTATCCACAATGATGCAGTTGGGGCAAGAGGAACCACCTGCCATCGCTGCAACCAATCTCGAGTGGGGAGCCAGACCCAGCCCAACCACCAGACAAAGTCCAGAAGATGCCCTGGAAACACTGCTGCAGTTACAGGTTTCCAAAGGGCGGTTCATTATATATTGACAATTCTGGGGCACCAAGGCCCCAAAGAGGCGGTCATTGTGTCGAGCCTTTTGGATTCGGCCACCTCTATTTCTGGGTGCGTAGCCTCCAAAAGTCGGTGAAATGCCAGAAGGGCTCGATACAAAGATGGTAATTAAGTTGATTGGGGACCTTAGGCAATTTTGCTGCAACCGACAGCGAAGAAGCGTGCATAGTACGATGGTACCGTTCATCCAGCTCCTCTTGTCATGCCTGCATAGGGGGGGAAGGACTGGAATCACGGTGAGCAATGCGTAGCGAAGCATTTTTTAGCGAACTTCATCGACTTTGAGCGATTCTATCTATCTATCTATCTATCTATCTATCTATCTATCTATCTATCTATCTATCTATCTATCTATCTATCTATCTATCTATCTATCTATCTATCTATCTATCTATCTATCTATCTGTCTATCTGTCTGTCTGTCTGTCTGTCTGTCTGTCTGTCTGTCTGTCCTTCTGTCTGTCTGTCTGTCTGTCTGTCTGTCTATCTATCTATCTATCTATCTATCTATCTATCTATCTATCTATCTATCTATCTATCTATCTATCTATCTATCTATCTATCTATCTATCTATCTATCTATCTATCTATCTATCTATCTATCTATCTATCTATCTATCTATCTATCTATCTATCTATCTATCTATCTATCTATCTATCTATCTATCTATCTATCTACGACTTTTAGCTCTCCTGGCCGTTTTTATAACGATATCGTTACCAAAATTGGTGTGGCATAACATGACTGTAGGACGAATATATTGGACTAGTCATTACATGAAAGTTATGACAAATATGTCATGAATGTCATGATTTACTTTTCATGGTCCTGCTGCTCTTGCAGTGGTTTCGTTCACATGACATGTTGCAAAACTGGTATGGTATGCCATGATTGCATGGCGAACGCAAGCGACAGACCCTAACATGAAAATCATGACTTGCGTGTATTGTAACAACATGACTACATGCCACGCTCATGATGCAATCGCGGCTGTTTCGCTAGCTTCACATGTAATAAATACGGCATTACGTGACGCGAACGGACGACATAGGTAAAAGACTCATCCAAACATAATAATTACGACATTCGTGTAATGTAACAAAATGGCTATATATCACACTCATGATGTGCTCGCGGCTGTTTCGCTAGCTTGACACATGCCACATTAGGTACTGCGTGACGTCGATAGATGATGAAGGTATGTGACTAATGCAAACATGATAATAAGATGCGTGTCATGTGAGAACATGACTACATGCCACAGTCAAGGCGCCAACACATTTCGACGTGACCCGGTGCACGTGCGCGCCAGCGTTCATTCCGTCGCGTCACGCCGGCATTGCCCCACCAGGCGCAGGTCCTGCAGCCATATGCTCGCAGGCGCACGCCACGCTGCGTTGCTTTGACGCATGCGCGTTCCAGCGTGTGGCGTCCCTCCGTCCCGACATGAGGCAGGCGCAGTGCTGTCTGGGTAGAGAGAGAGAGTGAAACAACTTTATTTGAGTGAAAGAAAAGTTCACAGAGGAATGACGATCTGGCCATGCCTAGCCGCCACCTCCTCAGCTCGCTGTATGGCCCGGAGCTGTACTTCTAGGCTCGTATATCGGAGTACTCTTTGCCATACCTCGGACGAGGGAGTGGTCAGGAGATCAGGCGGGGGTGGATACTCGCTGTAGTCCCATAATATATGAGAGAGGGAGGTGACGGAGCCACAGTTTAAGCAATGTGGACTGAAGAGATCGGGGTAAATGTATGCGTACACCCGCGGGCACGGAAACGAGTTCGTTTGGAGGCGGCGCCATGTGATTTCTTGTGGTTTTGTGAGTTTGCTGTCTGGGTAACGCATCGGCGTGAAATGCAGCATTTGCTATCGGGCCGTGCCGACGAATGCTGGTTGCGTCCGACGGGTGGACGCACGAACGGGTGGACGGATGGACGGACGCATGAATGTATGGATGCACAGACGGAGAGACAGAGTGATGGACACGTGGACGGAAGGATGGGCGGGCTAATGGACGCACATACGGACGGATGCGCGGGCAGATGGAAGCAAGGATGAGCGGACGGATGGCAGCGCAGACGGACTGACGGATGTTTCGCCCCACTCACCATGCATTCCATGGATATGCTGTGATTTTTTTTACGGCCACGTGATGCACCGGAGGCACGGGGCTTCCGGGGTTGAGGTTAAGTCCGCAGGGGACTTCTGTCTCTGCAGGGGGCAGTCGAATAACTGCTAGATATTCTGTGGTGTTTGGTGTCATGGCTCTTGAGTGAGGATGGAACAAATGCGTCTGAACTGTCTGGCTGACGTCACTGAGGGTAGTGTCTTCATCGATTTGTAGGGGCATATCCCTCGCGGTGCTGCTCGTCTCTTTCTAGATTGGGACCTCGTCGCCTTTGGATGGAGTCTCGTCGATGACGTGTGGACTTCCGCTTGATTCCGCACCTGTAGTATGAGCGGCAGATGTAGAATCTCTTTTCGCGACGAATTCCTCAAAAGGTTCATGGTCGCCCCGCTGCTGTAGTCTAGTGGCTAAGGTACTCGTATGCTGACCAGCAGGTCGCGGGTTCGAATCCCTGCTGCGGCGACTGCATTTCCGATAGAGGCGATCAATAGATGCGGGGCACTGGACAAATCCACAACACCTGGAGGAACAGCCGGCTTCAGGCTGGCCGAGGAGACAGTAGGCATCTGGTGCAGCGTTGCAGTTTTCACTTCTTGGTTTTGTTTTCGCCATCGACCGGGCGTTGATGAACCCTCGCCCTTGTTCTTGGACAATGTTGCCGGCTGAAGTGGCGGGAAGTCCTTGGATGCCACCTCAGATTACGACTGTGGGATGGTTCCGGCGAAGGTGGCATGTCGGTCACCAGAGTGGTGGCACAGCAGTGAACAGCCCTTCCCGACATGACTATAGACGCCACGCTCTCTACAAGAGAGAACTGTGCAGTTCATACGGAAGTGCCCATTGTCACCATATCGGTGGCACACCTATTGTATTCATTTGCAGTCGCAGGTGACATGGTGGCCTGTGACTTTGAGGTAGTTCGGCACATGTGACGAGGCCTTCATTTCCATACGAACGTATCCCGTTTCAGTGGTCATGGTCAGGTGTGACTAAACCAGTCCTCTGCTGATGTGCACCACCTTCCCGTAAGGGGACAGTGCTTGTGCGAGGACTTCGCTGGGGACGGGGCATGGCAGGAACAGGACGGTCTCTTGGGTAAACCCGCCAAGCTAAAACTCCCGGGGATACGATCGCAACGTACTCTCCTCGGATGATGAGGTGCGATGCGTCCACGGTTTGGGTCAGTGCGGCCTCAGTGTGGACGGTAACTTGGTAGTTCTGGCCTCTAAAGTGCTGTATGCAGTATACTTATTAAATTCCTACTACTGAAGACGCCGCGTCAACGACGTCTTCAAGACTAGCCCACTCAGGGATGACAACGTCGAAGGCCAGAACATTCTTTGGTGGCTGGCTTGCCATTGTGGGCGCCCGCCAGCAAAAGGACGCCCTGATACTCTAGCAAAACTCTTTACCGCCGAAGCTCCGAAGTAAGTCGCGGTGCCTGGGTGTCCATGGAGATCTCAGTACTACACGAAGAAACGCTTGACACATAGGTGTTTAGAAAAATAAGTATCCAATCGTGGGACGCAACAAACTCATGGAACCACTGTCTATACCGCAAGCACAATAGCAAACAAATGACAATGCAAAAGATCCGCGGCACCTTTGAACAAAAATGTCCAAGTCCGTACACTGTAAGCAAAAACTATCTGAGTTTGGGGTTTTTGCGGCTCATGACCTCTGAAAACTCTCTCGCGTTTAAAATTACTAGCTCGTGTAGGAGTAAAAGATGGTACATGACATAGTTTTACCACCATCCCTCAGGCAAGTAGTAAAAGGATGTGAAAATCCAGTTTTACCACTTGGGGAGTTTTCGATCACGTGACTTTTAACCTGCGTTTCAGAGTTTATTACCACGTGATTGCAAGGTGCAGGTGCTTCGGCGGCTTTCGCCCCATACACCCCTTGTGACGCTCTCAGTGAATCTTGAAGGTACGCGAGGACCACAGATGTTTTTTTTTGTTTTTTTGGCATCCCCGTGCCTCGTGACTTACTTCGAGTCGAAGTGACTCTTAAAAGAGAAAAGAAGAGAAAAGTGAGCCCCGTTATTGTCTGCTTCAATGAGCGACACCGCCACAGTAGCTCACGAGGGATGGGGGTGAGGAGTGATAAAAGGGATAGGAGTAAAGATGTAGGAAAGCCGAAGAAGAAGAAGAGAAGAAGAGACATGTGGTGGTAAGCCACAGTGAGCGAGGACAAACTGAGGGGATAGAAGAGATAGGAAAGATAGGAGCACGGTCACTGGAGTCCGAGGACGGGGCGCAATGCGAGAGCTCCTTTCGGCGTCGGTGGATGGCGTAGAACAAGTCCAGTAAGTCAGAGCTGCACTGTCGTCGGAGGTGGAAGGTAGTCGGCGGCAGGAGATGACGTAGGGCGAGCCCAGTCGGCCAGAGCCACGCTGACGCCAGAGGTCGCAAGCGCGCGAGCGCACGACCAGTCGGCCCGAAATCCAGCAAGCGAGTCTCCTACTTCGAGTCAACGCACTTTTACTGGAACTGGGCGCAGCATAAGCACAACAAGCGAGAACAGCATTCTGTGAACGAAAAAAAAAAGACGGGGGGGAGGGGGCTCTCAAAAAAGAAAAAAAGAAAACCTGCTATGGAAAGTTGTCCTGCATATTTTCGCAAATTGTTGGCTTTTGCTCGGCGGTGGCCTTGGAGACAGATGGTGCAAGAAGCTCGGTATCTGTGTGTCTGGTTGGGCTGATGGATTTCACGTGCTTCCTACAACATCGAGTGACCGCGCGCTTCAGAGGGCCTCCGAACCTTCACGTCGCGGATATCTCGCTTCCGAGCTGAATCGCGAAGATCTGCCAGTGGTAACAAAATCAATTTGGCATCATCGTCCGTCATTGCCTACTGGAGAAGCAATAAGTGAAATGCTTCACTCTGTCGTCGGAACCGAACCGCGGCCGCCAGTGAGCAGTGGGAGTGTGTCGGCGGGGCAGGTGAAAGAAGCATCGCGTATATTTTTTTCCACAGTAGGCGATGTCTGCATGAGTAAAGTGCTGCCCTAATTGCCCGCCTCATGCACCAACTGTTCTCAAACTTGTAGCACGAAGCCGATAAGAGGCAGACGAAACCATCAACCGGCTGCCGGTGAGCACGAAGAAAACCCGGACGGTGGTCTTTCGTTGGAAGTATGCATACACCGACCCGTCCCCGTAAGATTGCCGTCAAGTGTTCATTTGTGTCTGAAATGACGACGAAATTCGCACAGGATATGTGTTCTGTGATCGCCAGCTGTGTTTCATCAGATCGCCGTGCTCCTCGAAAAGGCCTAGCACGCCGTCGGTAAGCAGCTTGTATGCTGGCGTGGACCGCTCTTCTACGCCCGTTGTTATGAATACGTGCTGCTACTGTGTTTGTGCACCGTGGCTCAGTGCAAATCATTGAGCTACCGTGGTTTGTGCGTACTTAGGTATATTTTATGGACTTGTGCATCAGCAGTGCTAACACGCGTGGGGCCATGAGCCCAGTGCGCCAAGTAATTATTGGATAATCAAAAAGGTGAGATCGGGTAGATTTATAATAAAAGGTCGGTGTGAAATTTAGTTCCCTGCAGCGCACCTTAAGTTTACGCTTGCACCTTCAACCGTTGTTGTTAATCGATGCAAAAAAGAGTTCTCCTACCGGTACTACACGGCCGGTCAAAAGTCGTGCCTATATATACCGGATTGTCGTAGTATAGTCGAGCAACGCGTGCAGTCTGTTCGAGTGTTGTATTATTGTGCGTTTGTATGTGTGTGCGTTTGTCTGTATGTGAATCTATGTGTCACCAATTCTGCCGTTTAATAAATTCAATCAATTCTGCCAATCAATAAATTTGTCGACTCTGGGCGATTGCACCCGTCAATTTTTATTTTTTTTACCTCCGGAAGTAACTCCCAGGAATCACCTCAAAAACCTTGTGAAGGCAGTGAAAATTTACTCTCTCTATACTCGCTCGAAAACCTCACTGGGGTAAATATTTACTACTCTCCCTACGTTCAAAAACTCAGTTAGCACGAGGGTAAATTTTTATCTCGATAGTAGGTGGTAAAAAAAAAACCCGGGAAAGGTAGTGCGCTAGAGGACAAATGGTTTACCCAGTTTTTGAGGTTATTTCAGGTCATTTTCGTTTAGTGTGTATGGTGTCCCTAATACAGGCTACTAATGACTGACATAGATACACTAATCACAATATGGACAATGCACTCTAAGCGCGTGTGACATGAACAATATACATGGCGCGTGTGATTTGAGAATGCGCAAGGAACAAGAGGCCACGAAAAAAGGCGACGTCTACTGAAGAACACTCTCAAGCGGCACCCCTTGCTGAGCGATGCGAAACCGGCCTGCTGAGCAAGGATTTCTAAAACCAGGAGAGGGCCGGTCAGCGGGCCCTGGCCGTCACCGAGGTCCTTGAAATATGTTTCTCGAATTGTGAATCCCTGGCAGCCTAGTCCCTGGCATAACTGTTGGGCCAATAAAGTTTATTCAACTCAACTCAACAGATCACCATGAGCTTAGACGCACTCATGTATACAAGAAATTCATTGAGTGCATTGTGCGCTCATACAGTGTTAAAAAGACGCACTTGTCATTTCCAAAAAAAATAAAATCAAACACTCGACACAACAAAATGTCATGGCTGAGAAGTGCAACAGTGGCAGCAGAGAAAATATTAAACCAGAAGGAAGAATAACTGCAAAAACAGCGAGAGGCGTGTCCTTAGCGCAAGGCTTATATGAGCCACGTAACTCCACTTTTTTCCAAGGTTCGCCTAAGATGGTGCCACCTATACAGACCAGAAGATCAGCGCGTGAGGCGGATAGCGGCTAGAAAGCATGAACAAGTCCTCCGCCACCTATGTTACAGTGCTGGCAAACCTATATGAGTTCCGTTAATAATGTGAAAACCATGGCGGTCGGGACACGTTTTGGGTGCACACATTTGTCTCTAATATAATGAGTAAAAAATGCGATTACACAATTACGCATTTTTTAGTGGTTTCGCTTGGTTATATCGTATATTAGGTGTGAATGCCAGCGCCAGAACAACAGCCAAGAACTAGCCAAGTAGCCGACGTCATTTTCTCGTTGCCGCGGCTGTTTAAAAGTAGCAAATCTGCCGTAAACGATTTAAATCTGGCAAACAAAAGATTGCATGGTTGAGAAAGTGTTACCAATAATAATTGTGTTCTCAGTTTGTAAGCCGCAAATAAAAGTAGATTTGTGATGCGTTGTCTTTTTTTTTGTTATTGGCTGAATTAAGTACGCCCTACTCCCTGTTTCAGATGAAACTCCCCCTAGTGATCCAACGCCCGATATAGACAATGTGCTGCTGCAAAATAAGAACATATATTGAAAAACTACGCGACAATTGTCACCTTAACATTCAGAAAAAAAAGTTCCGAAAGTTTGACAAAACTTCGTGGCCTTAAATTCACTCGGGGTCTCAGGAGGGTTTGTGAGAGATTCCTTAAGAGATGTTGTGCTGAACCCCTGACGTAAATGCTTTCTGCATGCCATTCTTCCTTGCCTGGCAGTGTTTCCAGGTCGGGCGAGGTGGCGTAGCCAAAAGCCAGAGAAGCTGTAGCCTAAATGTAGCCGAATACAAGAAAGAGCAAAACACACGTAGCCGAAAATGGCCATTTTGATTCGCAGTTTTTGAATATTAAACCGCATACGTTCAAACGTGGAAATAATAATATTAAGGTGTTTTGTTATGAAATCGCGCACCGAACTTCAGTTTAGAAAACAAACGAAAAAGCAAGATTCTGCAAGCTGAGTCTCACCATGCAGTACGTTGCTTTTGAAAGTTACGTTCTGATGGGAGGCGCTCCTACTATCACCAATTCTGCAGTATTATATTACTCATGAAGCAGAACAAGGCAAAAATATTTCGGTCTTTGGCTCGACATCGTTTTTGAACATGGCCATCAACCTTTCCTACCCTCCGTGCAGTTCAGCGCCGCTGAATAAAAAAAAAGAAATGTCCACTTAAAGGCGTACGCGTATAATGTGTAAAGCACTTATTGGTGGGCACCCGACGACAGTGGCGTAGCCAGAAAGCTTTCTCAGGGGAGGGGGGCACCCTTATTATATGGTCAGTTTACCTCGCTATGTCATGACAAGAAATATCGAGGGGGGGAGGCACGGGCCTAATATGCCATCTCTTGGCAACCCCACCGCCAGTATTCACACCGGCACCTTCAGCAAGCAGTTGAGAACCATGAACAGTCTTTCAACGCGGTGGGTAATTCGGCAGGCAAAGTACTAAATTATTTCGTGTAAGCTTGCTTCATACAACAAAGACATCATGCAAAGCGTGATCTTTTTATATATGAATGACCACGGTCAAGTGCATGACTCTTCATTTTTTTTGCAACGTATGCTCTCTAACTTGTGTAGGTGCTAAAGCCGACAACACTACAAGCACGTTCCTGTAATATGCATAAATAGAAGATTCACCACAAGAAGAAAATAGGCAAAATGTCAAATGTGTAGACGAAGGCGCTTTTGTACCTATAATAATACACATCCAACAAATTCGTTTTTACTCTGTCAATTGTGGTTTGAAACTACGCAGTACATACGCTATGCTTCAGGTTGAATCTCACTTCTTAAAGAGCGGTGAGGCGCTGTTATCTGCGGCTGCTATACTCCACGTTACCTACCAGCTTCCATTCAAGCTGCACTCATAACACAACGACATAACAGGTGGTTAGGCATCACTACATGTTAGGCATCACTAAAATGTTGGTTCCTGCATATTTTTGAACAAAACAGCTTCGGCAGTGACGGGCTGGGCACTGTACACAAGTTTGATTTTCTCTTTGCAGTGACTTACTCCCGAACTACGATGTACTGCTACCGGATAGATGGGAAAATATCCCGCTGTTGCCGCGGCAGAGATGGTTATATACCACCAGTGCTTGATTTTCCGCTCACTTTGGCGAGGAAGAGCGTGAATTTCTAGAAAATTTCACCATCTTCGGCCCCCCACAAGGCCAATTGTGAATGCGTCTGAATACTTTTTCTGCTCAATGGGAGTCGTCCCTGGAGCGTTAATTATTATGGCGTGACTTATAGCCCAAACAAAGCCAGGTGGCCAATTTTTAGTAGCCTAAACATAGCCACATTGCCAACTCGCTCAAGAGGATGCCAAAAACTTTTTTCTGTTGCCTAATTTGGCTATTTAAAATCGAACCCGGCAGCACTACGACGCTGAGGCTGAGTGCTTAGGTCCAGTGCCTCCTTCGGGACAAGAAAGTAGAGAATGCAATTGCAGCGTGTGAAATCTTTTTGCTGATCCACTCGTACTGGATGGATTCTGAAAATTTTTGCGGGGTTGAAATAATGACGCAATAAGCTTATTCAGTGAAATCCTTCCATGGCTACTTCAAAAAAGATTGAAGAGTCCCATTGATGCAGTGGCAATGAGATATCTTAAATTAATTCCAAGGCATCACGATACCCATTTTAGGTTTCTAGAAACAAGTATTTTTATTTACAGCAACAACCCGGAAATTTTACAAATTCGTGTCAGTACTCCTTTAATTCGTCTCTGCCTCTCACCGATTTGAAAACCAGCGTGTTACAATGCTGTTACGTCTTCTGCATAACACAGGAAGACATTTGCATTGCTCGAAGGTAAAAAAAAAGGTGACCCGAAATCCCAAAAACTAGCAAATGACATTGAATTTCCAATTTTACGTGCCCTTCCCAGCAGCATCTTTCGCTCGTCCGCAAATGCACTGACTAGCTTCGAAATTTACTTTGTTAGAAGTCATCGATCATGAGCAAGTAAAGATGCTTTCGCATATAGCTACCCAGCTCAAGCATTCTGCCCTGTTTTCGGGAGCCTACTGTCTCCACAGGCTTTTCTGCTCTTTAAAAGAAGTACTGCTTTTACAAGGTAGGGACATGCTTTGAACACGGTAGGAGGTCATTCTTGATTTCTACACAATGCTGGTGCGAAATTGCAAGCCAAGTAATACTTAGCTGCGCACACCACTGAACTTAGACAACTTCGAACAATAGTTGTTTTGCTCCTGCTGTCGTGTCCTCTGGCTTTCAAAAGTCGTGTTTTGTTTTGAGGGGGGGGTCCCCACACTACGTTAACATTGGTACTACATAAGGTGCCCGTAGATTCCAGTGTCCTGACGCATGCTAGCACGAGCCCCAGTTTTTTCTAAGCGCATAGAAAACTAGCATATCTTGGCGCCCTTCAATCTTTATATGAGGGTTTTTGTGTCACGAGCAGACTCTCATTCTAAGCCAGCTTTTTAAGTTTCCCTAGCAGTGTATCAAGTAAAAGAAAAAAAAAGATTGTTCACTATGCAATTCGGAACTTAACGCGTAGCTGTAGATGAGGCGAATCATTTTGTCATTAAAAGAAATAAAAACCGAAGAAATGTGCGTCGTTGTTGTTGTTGTTGTTGTTTTAACTGTTTTGCTGTGGAGAGGTTGAGGAGCCTATTGCCTCGGCTACTCCATATCACAGAGTTCTGCAGCGAAAAATAAAATAATAATACAGAACGGTACCCAAAAATTAACAATACGGAAAAGGAGAAAAAAAAAACATAATAGCACACTGAAACCAGTTCAAATAACCTGTCAATACACAGTTTTTTTCACGCAGTTCACTCAGTCATAAACTACTTTCACGCACACCTTAGTACTCTAATGCCAGTATATACATGACAACACTTTACATAATACTCATTTCTGGCTGTCAGTCATAGGCGCTTGTCCAGTCCGGTCTCCACTAAAAAGTCTGTCAGGAAGATTATTGCCTTTTTCTGAAGATGCATCTCAGGCCATGGTCCAAGTAGTTTCTTTATTGTGAGGGGCCGTCTGTCCAAACTTGCTAATCTGTTCTTTAATTTTTCTCTTTCTTTCGCGTATTTAATGCACTCCAAAAGAATATGGCGAACATTTTCTTCTGCATGACCACAATGGCATTCCGGTGAGTTGGATCGATGTATCTTGTGCAGGAAGCTGTTTGTGTATGCTACTTCCAATCTAAGTCGGTGGATCAATGTCTCTAGGTGTCGTGGAAGGTCTGTCGCTATGGAAAATTTTCTGTGTGGATCAACTTCATAAAGTACCGTTTCCTTTGATTTAGGGCTCTCAAACCACTTCTCCATCGAACAATGGTTAGCCCCTTGCGATATAAAATGTCGAATATCCGTCCCAGATATAGGGATTGTGTAATCCCGTCCTTCCTTCAATGCTTTCTTCGCGAGACTATCAGCATCTTCATTTCCCTTTATTCCAATGTGGCTGGGTATCCATTGGAATACGATGTTGTGACCCTGCGATGAGGCATATTCCACAGTTTCTGCGATACATTGTGGTATTTCACCATTTCTGTAAGGTGATCTCACATTTCTGATTAGCTGAAGCGCAGGTTTGCTATCAGTGCATATCACCCATTTTCGTGGATCTGGATTCTCGCAGATAAGCTTAACTGCTTCAAAGATAGCCACCAATTCTGCTGTCGTCGATGAAGATTTGTGCGATAATTTGTACATCTTCTTTTCCTGAATTTCGGGTATAAAGACCGCACAGGCTGACGCTTCTTCTGTGCATGATCCATCTGTATATATCTTCGTTTTTTCATTATGCATTACATGAAGCTGTTGAAGTACCAACTGTGCCGCTACTAGAGGTGCCATGGCTGCTTTCTTCTCTATGCCGTCTATTTCACGGATAACGTTGAGAAGTGGCAGCGTCCAAGGTGGTTTTGAAGGTTTCCATTGTTTAAATTCTGGTACTACTGCTTGAAATGATGATATAGTATCCTGTAGTCTCGTTGCCGTTCTTTGTGTTAGTGCACCAGATAAAAAATGACTTTCATGTTGCGTGAAAATTCTAAATAAATTTCGAGATGTTTCTTTAGTTCGCAGTACTGCCAAAGGTGGCTCTCGAGCCTCCGCATACACTAAATCACTGGAAGTTGACCGTGGTAAACCCAGACATACCCTCAAGCTCCTTGCCAATAACAAGTGAAGTCTCCTTTCGGTGGAGGCTGGGAGTCCGTGCAGCAGGGGCAGTGAGTAAGTTACGATGGGGCGTATCCAGGCAACATGTAGGGCTAATAACGACTCTGTAGTACCACCCCATTTGGCCCCGCAGAGATGCCGGAGGATTCGAATGGCCTGATTCACTTTTTGTTCCAGGGACTGGACATGAGGCGACCATGTTAGTCTCCGGTCTAAAATTACTCCCAAGAATTTATGAGTTTTAACCATTTTAATAGGCTGATTTTGCAGAATAATCTGGAAATTTCCAGGTCTTTTTAATGTAAACGGAAGTATGGCTGTTTTGGCCAGACTCAGTGCCATACCTCTTTGTTTTAGAAAATGGTCTACATTATCCAATCCTTCTTGTAGAGTTTGTTGTATATCCAAAAACGATGGACCAGACGTCCATATACTTATATCATCAGCATATATTGAACATCTGATGTTGGGTGGAAGATTATATGGGAGCTGCGCCATGACTGCATTAAAGAGAGTAGGGCTTAGTACGCTGCCCTGTGGCACTCCTTGGTTGACGACATGTTCTGACGTTGGGCCCTCCTGCGTAACTACAAAAATTTTCCGGTGCTTCAGGAAGTCAGCGATCCAACGCAGTATCTTGCCCTTGAATCCCTGTAACGCCAGGCCTTCCAGAACGTGAACGTGACTCACTGTGTCGTATGCTCGGTGGACATCAAGAAATACAGCGACAGTGATGTTTCCTTGCGTTCGTTGGTTTTCCACATCTGTGACCAAATCCAGAATGCAGTCCATTGTGCATCTACCTCTTCTGAAGCCGGCTATGCTTTCTGGTAGTAGTTTTTTCATGTCTTGCCACCATAAAATTCGTTCATTGATCATTTTTTCCGTCACTTTTGAAAAACAACTCGTCAAACTAACCGGCCTAAACGAGTCCAACTGCATAGGGCTCTTCCCTGGCTTTAGCAACGGTACTACTTTTGATATCTTCCAACTTTCCGGAACTTTTTCTTCTTGCCAAATTTTATTATAGATGTCCAACAGGTGTAATTTTCCTTTTTTGCACAAATTAGCAAGAGCAGCGTATGTAACTCCATCTGTTCCTGGTGAACTTGTTCGTTTTACTGAAGACAACACATATTGGAGCTCCTCTGGTGTGAAGCTGTCATCCAGATCTGATGAACTGATCGCAGAGGACTTTGTTACAACCGCCGAAGCTGATTCTGCTGAGGATTTATATTCGCTCGTTTGGGCGGTCTCTCCATTTGTCAGTATAAGATCGCAAAATTCTTCGGCAATCACCCGTTCGCTAACTCCTCGAGACAGCGCTAGAGCCTGTAGTGGTCTCGAGTGGCTTACTGGCTGTCGGAGGGCGCGTACCATGTTCCACAGTTGAGTCGCCGAGGTAAATGGGGAAAGTGAGGCACATAAATCTTGCCACCTTTTGGTTGAAAGCTTCTGCAGTTGGTTACGCATTGTAGTGTGTACTTTCTGTGCAACCTTGAAGTCTTCTAAATTACCTGACCTGCGATATCTTCTTTCAGATCGGCGTCGTATTGCCCGAAGCCTCTCATACTCAGCGTCAACACCCGAATACCCATCTGAAATGGGTACTGTACGAGTTGCTTTTGTTAGAAACTTTTTTATCTTAGATGCATACGTTTCTGCGTCAGTACAGGGTTCAAGATTTTGTCTCTGTAGTTCTCGAAAGATTGCCCAGTTTGTAATTCTTGTTGTGCGGTTATTTCTTGTTTTCTTCAACTTTGGGTGATATATGAATACTGGCAAGTGGTCACTTCCTCTTGTGTCAGCGTCTGCAGTACAGTCTGCTCCAGCCGCTAATTCAGAGGAGCACACAGTAATGTCTAGTACGCTGCAGTAGTTATGCCCCCGTAGAAACGTTGGAGAACCATCATTTAGTATAGTGTAACCATAATCTTCGCATATTTTTGCTATAGCAGATCCCCTTACACTACAACGCTCACTACCCCACAATTCATGGTGCGCGTTAAAATCACCACATATAATTATGGGATCATGGTCAGATCTACACACTGCAGCCAACTCTGCGTATGAAACGTTTGCTTGAGGGTGCACGTAAACACTAACTACAGTTACAGTAATGTTACCAAACTTCACTTTGCATCTAACAAATTCCGGCGCATCTGTTTTTGAAGTAGCCACAAGTGTCGACGGAATATCGCGTCTCACACACAACATCACTCTGCTTTTTGCAGCAGGACGGTCTGCTTGGTACACCACATAATTGGACAAGCGAAAGTTAGTGGATACTCTTGTTTCGGAAATACACAAAATCGGAAACCCGTGCTGAGCGACGAATTTCCGAAAATCTCCACTCTTATTCTGCAAACCGTTGCAGTTCCACTGGAATATTGCACTTCTTTTGTACCAGTTAGATAGTCCGGTAGCCATGATTACGACAAGAGAAGATGCTCAACATCTAGCAGCAATTTCACTTCTGGTAAAGAACCTGCTTGTGGCAGGGATCGTAGAATTGCTTTGAGAGCCGCAAAGATTATTGGCAAAATGACTTGCTCGCTTCCGGCTGTCTCCGCCGAGATCGCATTTCTCGAAGAAGTTTTGCTCAGCAAGCTGCTGTGACCCTTCTCTTTGGTAGTCAGTGGCTCCTTGGCTGTGTCTGGCCTGGTAGAAAGTTCCACTTCAGCATGTTCCTGGGCCCGGACTTCTTTTCCAACGCGATGTTTTGGTGCTGAGCGCTTCAATACTTCCGAGTAAGAGTCGTGGCGCCGCTGTTTTGCACTTCTTTGTGCCGCAGGAACATCTTCGACTATATCCGCATTGGGTGCTGGACCTTTTTGTATCTTATGGTACCCTTTTACAATTCTCTCTCTTTGTGCCGCTGATGCCAAACGATTTCGAGAGCAGCCTGAGAACGACGCCGGATGTGGTCCAGCACAGTTTGCACACTTAGGTTGACGCTTCGAGGTGCATTCTTTGTAATCATGTGCGCCCGCACATACCTTGCATCTCTTGGTTCCCCTGCAAGTCTTAGCCTTATGCCCATATCTCTGGCAGTTGTAACACCTTACCGCCGGCTCAATGTATTCCTCGACAGTGTGGACCGTAAAGCCGAGAGCAACTCTTTTTGGCAATGGCTTGTCATGTCTAAACTGGAGTATTACATTACGTATGGGCTGCATTGTGGCACTTCCATCTTCATTTCTTACCCATCTCTTTTGTCGTGTGACCGAGATTACTCCAGCATCTTTAAGATAATCCAGTAGGTCATAATCACTGTATTCGAGTGGAACATCTCTTATCTTTGCTAGGGTCTTCATGTAAGACTGAGGTATCATCACTTGTACAGGCAATCCAGCCAGACTCTTGATCAGCAGTAACTTGTTTGCCGAGTACAACGACCGTACTCCAACACAAAAACTTCCGTCTCTGTTGATTCTTGATGATGTCACTTTCTCATTGATAGCAGAGATTATCTCAGACGCTATGCGATTGGGATTCACCTTCCAGAAAGAGTCCTCGGCAGCGATTGGTCTGAATACCACCGGTATCCCCGTAGCTCTGTTCTTGTGATGGGTGACCACCGTGTAAGCTCCCTCGTCTTCCTTGGGTGCTTCTGTATCCATCTGTGTCATGTCATTGAGAGAGTACGTCGATGTAGCGTCATCGTTGTCAACCTCTTCCTCCTCTGTACGCCTCTTCTTGCACTGCGAGGCCTCGCTGCTCTCTGTATGGGACGTTGATATTGTTGCTGAGCCTGCAGCAACTTGAAGTCGAGCGGGATGGATAAGTGGTGCTCCTCTTGGCGCTAGCGGCACCTCGTTGTCCCCCATACCCGGGCTTCGCCAGGTATGAGGCACGGGCCCGCTAAGGGGCAACTCTGATCGCGATGCGTAGTGAAACTCCGACTCACCGATGTTTAGCTGCCACTCTGGAGACAGTCCACCCACCGCACACACTGTAAAAAGATCCTGAACTCAATATAATAACTGAATTAAGAGAGCGAAATGAAGCTACGGGCTTCTTCCATTCACTTCTTCTTCCTCCTCAATGTGCGTCGTAAACCTTCCTGAACGTATTAGGCCCTTTCTGAAGGTATGACCACGAAAATATTCTTCAGGCGGTATTCCATGCATTTCGTCACATTGCTTCAATTAAAGATGTTGCGTTTCAGTATGTTTTAAGGAAAGGTAAGCACAAATTGGGTGGTACAACATTCCTTTTAAGAAATGTAACTTTAACGATGTGCGGAATTCTACAATAAATACGATTTCCGTACCTCTTTGAAGGCGAAGACTACACCAGGAAAAATACAAGGACAAGAACCGTTATCACGAATTTGTAACTTGATTCTCTCAAACCGATAGCCTCCGTAATTCTGCAGGGGCGAAGCTCCTTAAAGCAGCACCCGTTTGTCACTCGTCGTAGTACGTAACCTGTTTTACGCTTTGACCTGCAAGGTGGTGCCAGCGAAAGATTTCTCCTGTGAGTTGTTGAACAATAAAAAATTCGCAGCGTGCGCGTTAACTAAAAGCCGAATTCTCCTGTCTCTCATTCCGCATTAGCAGCCATTGGCATGTACTTTGAGCACTATCTGACAACAAAGGGTTGCTACGTTATACTCACTGGGCGTAACCGCCTTGGTATTAGAAAGGTTTAGCGAGCGTTGGGCCGCAGTGACATAAATACAGTGAATTAGTATATACCATTAACTCGAAGTGGTTAAAGGTGGGAAGTAGACACGAGCGCAAGCCGTAAGAAAGTGTGCGTGTACCATCTCTCGTTTAGTCTTTGGAATGTGCGCTGGATGGCGGTGCTTCTCTATGTGGAATATATGATGAAAAGATGCGAGATGGTGGTACTTGGAGTGTTGACTAGATGGATGAACGGACACACTGACAGATGCATGGACGGACGCATGGATGGCTGCATGGATGGATGGACGCATGGACAGACGCAGGGGCGGATGCATGGACGAATGCAGGGACGGACGCGCGGATGGACGCGTGGACGCACGAACAAACGTACGGACGGTCAGACAGACGGACGCATGGACGGTCGGAAGCAAGAACGAATGGATGGATGGTTGCTTCGCCTATACTCTCCATCATTCGCCCCGTGGATATGCTGCCATTTTTTTGTTCATTTTACAACCAGTCGCACTGTGGTCATGTACAGACTGAGATAAATTTACAATATTCATTAGGGAAGTTACACTGCTGTCTTGCTCAAAACGTTTATTATACTTACAAACAACTGACACTATTATGTCTTGTCACATTCGCTGACTCAATGATATACGTGCGTTGGATCTAGTTTTGCTGAAAATCAAGGAAATGTTTTGAAACCTTCATGTAGGATCACTCACATATTAGGCACATATGA
Source organism: Rhipicephalus microplus (assembly GCF_043290135.1). NCBI lineage: Eukaryota > Metazoa > Arthropoda > Arachnida > Ixodida > Ixodidae > Rhipicephalus > Rhipicephalus microplus. The sequence continues at coordinate 64,023 of NW_027464840.1, forward strand.
CTGCATTGCCACAATTTTTTCTGGGTGCATCTTTTTGGTGACATTTAAGCACCAGGAAGCAAAAAAAAATTCACACTGAGTGACGTTCGGTCACCAGAGGGGATGCAATAGAATGACGTAGTGTCTAGCAGTAACCGCTGTCCGGATCGTGACATACCAAGGCCACCACCACGCAGGCGAAGCTCACTCTACACTTGGCGCGTGCTTTATAGTTTGGTAGGATATCGCTAGGTGGCCGCGCCCATATATATAGCGCTCACTCAGGCGCGATTCTTTTCTCTTTCGCCGGACATCACTCAGTGCTCGCCAATACCGCTACCAACTATGAACACAGAAGAAACCAAGGTAGCAGCACAGAGGGTTCATAATGCAGCTGCAGCGTGAGCTCGCCTTCAAGACCATTCTCGCACTTTCGACTACATCCAATAGATTAAGAACCTCTGGCTTTGTATTTTACGAATCACAAAGCCATTATACAGAAAGGCAAAATGTCTCTTCGAGCTTGTGCGATTCCGTAAATAAGCTTTTGAACAAAATGTATATACTGCATCGGCATGTAAACATTTGTATATAGTACGTTGATATGTAAATATTAAAAATTCTGTATAAAACGTGTATACACAATCACACCACAACAGCTCTCTTGTCACGTTTTTATATTATGATGTAGGAGAATATGTACAGAGTGGTACACGGCTTTCAGTAATTAACCTTTGAAGCAAGCTCCTTCATCATCACTCCGTGGATGTGCGGAAATTTTCTGGTCTGTCGCAACACGCAGTGTTGATTCTTTGCTCAAAAGCTGTATTTATGACGTTTTTTCTGTAGATTTTAACAGAATACATCAAATAGCCCAACAGTTCGTTTCTGTACACAATTTACGTGCCTAGACAGTGGAAGCAAAAGAACAACGAAAAACAGTGCATGAGATGGGTAGCATATGACCGGAAAATAAATATACATAAGTTATTTCATTATTATTCAGAAATTCCTTGCAGGCTTGAAATGAGGCATTGTTAAAGGAAGGAGGCTGTGCGAAAAGTAAACATCCGTTTCACATCACTTATATGACCTGCGTGAAGAACAATGGTATGCACCACATCACCTAATTGTAAAAACTACAGCAATAAACTGAGTATTTAGTTCATTCAGCATTGGTAAAAAAAACAGCGTTATTAAAGATAAGGCATGTGGTACTGGAGTGATCCCACAAGGTATTTTCTATGGACTTTCGTAACGAAAAAAGCTTAGCGCAGAGGCAGTGTCGGATCCAATGAAGTGCCAACTGAGGAGCGACTCTTAGTAGTTGAAATTTGCGTAATGAAAAAAAAAAATGAGCTGTTATACAATTTTACAATTGAAAGGAACGACATGTGGACGATACGGTGCTACAACGGTAAAGTACAGAATACGTTGCAATGAGATAGCGCAAACACTGTCATGGTACAAAGGAACACTTTATTAGTTATGGAGAGCCTCATTGGTTGATTGACGCGCCTTATCTAAGTTCTGAAGTGCAGATTAGCAGTAATTAACATATACATTTGATCGAAGAACGCATTCCCCATGTATACATGTAGGTGTGAGCAGAATGAAAATCGGTACCGGAATTGTTCGCAATTAAATGGAGAATTTCAATTTTGCTTATTCTCTGATATTTGCCCAGTGGTCTATGTGTGACGGGGACTTTTTGTTTTTAGAATAGAGGCTGTTGCGCATGCAATGAGTTACGCTGAAAAGGCACAAAGACTTCAAGTGAAATATCAGGCAGTAGCAAGCGCTGCAGATGCGAACAGTGCAAGTAGCGCCAGTGGTGGCGCGAAGCGGTACTAACCAGTGTTTTCCAAGTGTGGCCCCTATGGCGGGCAGGAACTACAGGTGCCTCGTGGGAATGACGATGAGAAGAAATTAGAATATTTTACTACCGCGTGTGTTTGCTTAAAATCTCGGGCAATGACTTAAAATAATTCCACATTCACCATAAACGAAAAAAACAAAAACTCCAAAGCAGTCGGAAAGAGATAACAATGTCACACAACACCATGGAAATAGAAAGGAGGCGCGGATGTTCTTATTTACCTCCGACAAAACACGTGGTCCTTTACCTATGAATCTCTAGTGGGCTTTTACTGCCATCTGTGGGGGAAAACTGTAAGAACGAAACATTTGGTTTCTGTACAGTTCAGCGGATCGCGGCACCGGAACGTATAACACAGTCTTGCTTCGTGTTTTCTTCCTATTGTCCCATTATTTAAACTCGAGGCCTTCTGTAGGCGAGAAAAAAATAGCCGAAACAGGATATTTCTGCACGCCCTGTGTGAATTCGGCTTCCTTTGTTTCCGGTGAAAGTGATTGCAGAAGGTTATGACTTTACTTCAAAACAGAATCAGGTCGAAGTAACCGTCTCCCTTTTGTGTAAACGGTTGTTTGCTCTGTTTAATTGGAACAATAGGTATTCATCTTCAGTGTAGAGCATGAAATAGTAGAGGAGGGCAAGGAGGAGGGAAGTGGATAATGCATAACCTAGTAATGTGTTGTATACTATAGCAAAAGGTAGAAAAGAGAAGCGGGGAACTGTAGCGTCAGTAAGATGACGAGGGAAACGAGGATAGGGGCAGCCGTGCATGGTATAGTACACCAATGTGGTGGGTAAGAGAATACAGAAAAAGGAGGAGAGAAAAATAGGGCATGGTAAATCTATAGCATGGCCGTGTATAGTATTGCACGTCAAGGAGGCAAAAAAAGGAAGTAATTGTCAGGAGGAGGGACAGTAGGAGTTGGAGGGTAAGGCTCGAGAGTGAGGATAAGAAAGAGAGAAATTATGTTGGAAAAAAGTGTTACTGCGTCACAAATGTTCGCTTGTTCACCATGGAGGTCGCAATAACTGCCCCTTGGGAACGCCAGAGTAGCTGAAGGAAAGACCAATCACTGATTTGTACAACCCGCAGTTTCCGCTTTGAGTGTCACGGCATATTTTTGTTGACAATGACACAGCTTAAGTAACTCATCTGCAAATCTAAAACAGCGTCGCAAATGGCTTTGAACGACGACCAAATTGAACGAACGTGGTTCATAGGCATATGACTCTGAACAATCCACCTTATGTCAATGAACAAACTTAAGCGACTTCTGCTAAATTACAGACAGCTCCAAACAATACTGAAGTTATCATTCATTACTCACGTTTCAGCTATTTGGTTAGACTACCAGTATGGCTTCGCATTTTTAACAATTTTTTTTCATTTTTAGGGCTGCCAAAAACTTGGAAGCAACCTGGTTTGACATGGTCAACACGATTTAAGCAGCACTAAGGAAACAAACGCGATTGCACGGAAACAGAGCTCACACGGCGAGCGCTGGCTTTCAACAGATTTTTTCGTTGACGACGAACCACCAACTCGTCCAAACACTGACATAAATGGTTTGATAGAAACTTATCTTGCCCTTCAAGTTTAAGACTATAGGCCTTTAGGTCACGAATTATGATGCGCTGTCGGAAACGCGTCGTATTCGCCTGGCATAATTATAAGGCACCCAGTATTACATTCCAAGTAAGAAAATGAAGTAAGACATTATTCCCTGAGACCTATGGTAACTAAAGTAATGAGTGTGTAACTAATTATCTAATTATTATGCCACCAGTCCACTTCACTACTTACATAAAAAGAATCCTCTATTAGGCCCGAAATGCATGCACAGTTTGTTTTTTGGTTACATTTGTTTTGAACGAAGAGAAAAAAAATTTTTCACGTTGCCCTTGGAATTCGTCACGTCGAAGAATCGTTGAACATAGTATCGCATCCAGCAAAAGGATCTTTTGCAGCAATACACACCATATTAGAAGTAAATAATCGCCCGCTGTCCACCTATGAGGCCTGCGTGAATGTACACGATAAGTTTCAAGCCATTTGATGAAACACGTGGTGCGTGACGTGCCATTGAAGTTGGCGTCTCCATTTGTTCACACCATGACTGCAAGGGATAGGATGTTAATTACACTTTTTTATAGCTTGTGCACCTAGGTGAGCTTCCCCTAAGTGTGCCCGCTGATGTGTTAATATTTACTTTTATTTGAAGAGAAATTGAGGGGGAAATGGTATGTAAACATTGGTACAATGATAGGGGCTACTGTGAAGACTGCCTACCTACGTTTCTTTTTATTAGGCAGGAAACGTGCTTTAGCGCATTATCATTCGAAAATTGCCCATGCCGCACTCAAGTGCAATCACACTCACGCACGCAAGAGCGCACACTTCATGAGTGATGTTAAAGTGACTATCCTCGACTGAACGCGAGCGTACGTCCTTGCAAGTCTTCAGTCAAAAATAACCGCGTCCTCTGGTGCTTACACTTAGCCGCTATTGTTGTTTAGGAAGAGGAAAGTGAGAAGGGTTAATTTGTCGTGTTTTCTGAACAGCCTGCTGCGCAATACAGCATGCGCACATGCATGAAGGTCACATTGTAAACGATCCACTGTAAAGCGTGTCTTGCATTGTGCGTTGCCGATTCATTGTAAAGTGGTGCACTGATGGCATAAGGCTAGAACCTGGCTCTACAATGCCTGCACTAAATTGGCTTGTTTTTTTCTGCACTTTCAAGGGACTGGAAAACATTGCTGAATAAGGTCGAGATAATGGAAAATAAATTAATTTTTCCTACTCTACGTATCGTCCCGACGGCATGCGCACACACGCACATGGACACACAGATACGCAGAAATCATGTCCACATAATCGTACGGACTCACAAGCACACCCAAAAACAAAGGCTTTCAACAATACCACGTACCAGGCGTTGGAAATCAGACACTGAGAGTGTTGTTTATACGAAAAATTGATGGCGAGTATGGGTCATTTCAAGGTTAAGTGAGTGATATGTTTGGGGCGCACGACATTGTGAGCGTGGGTGTTGGCCGCGATGGCCAATTGATTTTAAAAGAAATCACGCTTCAAAAATGTTTTTCTATTTTATGATAGGTGAGGTGTGGAAATAAATTTTGCATCTCAAGGTTCGGGAAGTTTCCCTACGCTAACAAATACTTGCGCACTCTGTTAGGTGCGTGGCACGAACCCAGCATTCATTGTGATTGGCCTTTTACTACTGCTGTTCTGTTCGGACGCGCTAAAGAAGGGAGACACAATAACTTGTCTAAACATTTTGTCATTATGACGCATCTGTTATGATTACCCTTTTAAAAAAAGCTGCTTCCGTACTTCTCACTGCGGCATGAGCGTACAAATTCATATACTTGCAATATGGCAGCATTACAAACTTCTTCAGGTGAAAATTTGATCGAATATTTTTCTATTTAGCTTGATGCGTAAGAAATTTCTCTTTTTCTGAAGAAGATAACAAAAGGAAAGCACAATTCAGCAATTCCTGACTGTTTATGAACTCACTTAGAAGAAAAATTGCTTTTTTTGTGAAAACCGCGATCATGCTTTTGATAATTGCCTTTTCCTTATTGAACTACAACTTCGCGCTTATCTAGCACTGAAAGAATAAAGTAATGATTATCTGGTTGGTTTGGAACAATAAGCAATGCTACATCTTTTAAAATCTTTCTTGCTTCGGCAGAGAACATTGGTATGAAATTTGACATACTAAAGGCAGAGTGCGAGCAAAACAATCTCATAAGATACATAGAAATATAAATGTGGCCAAAATAAACATTGAATTAGGTAAAACAGGGAGAAATCAGTTAGCACTTATTATGCCGGTGTGCTCTTCTGCTCTGCAGTGTCAGCAAACATGGGTTTTGTGGTAAATTGTTTTAGAGAGGGAGTGTGTTTTATTTCGCCTACTGTAGCTTATCTCTTGCCCAGAGCGACTTTACATAAGACATTTTGACGTTTCTAGAGCATTTGAAAAATTTATGCTTGGGCCTTCGTTAATAGTGGAGTGCGTACGCATCACTATATATTACCCTTGTGCAAGACACAAGAACCATGAAACAATCCAATTGCGTATTTCATTAATCTTTGTATGTCAATTGTATGTCAAAAAAGGCATACACGTAGGCCTGAGCGCAACCAGGAGGTTACAAAAGGACCACTTGTCCCCTCAAACCTCACCTGCACTTGCTTCTAACCAAACAGAATCAGCGCTCTCCTCCTTTCCTAGCCGCAGGGGCGCAGGCAGAATATTTTTTTCCTGGAGGGGGGATGTGATCACATTGATGGGAAATGGGGGCGATACAGGCAGATGTGGTTTAGTGTCTTAGTATGTCAAGGCAAAAAAAAAAAATGTAGGGAGGGCACGAGCCCGGTGTGCTACCGCCCGGCTACGCAAGTAGCCAACCTCAACGCCACACACGTTCGTTAACCCCCAAAAGAAAATCTTGTAGGCACTCACTAACGCAAACCCATAAAAATAAGTACCAAAATAACTCAAATTAATCCGCAACTTAATGTCTGGTTTCAGGACCGAAGCTCCGTGAGGTGTGGGTCGTTTCTTCGTAGTAGTAGGTTTTAGTACTAGCCAGTTATAATTAGTTTTAAGAATTGCTCACTAGATGACGTTGCGTGTATATGTACTAGCACTAAGGTGTAGGGACAGTGAGGGCTAAATAGACTTTAAGTGGGTAGAATTAACTAGAAGGAGTTTATCTGATTGGTGGCTAAAGTCAAGGCACGAGTGAAAATTAAACGCTTCACTGCAAAGTACGAATCCTCAGCCTAACTATTTAAGGGAAAAAAATAAATCTTGTTTTTGGTTCATTAAGTATTACGACTTAGTGGCGCTAGCCAACGCCCGATCTAAAGGGTACAGCCATATCCATCCATCCATCTATCCTAGAAAATATTATCATGAGATGGCGTTAGAGGTTTTCGTATAGTAGGCAAGAGGCCGATTTCTGGGCCGTGACGATGCTTGCCAACTAACCCAGATAAATACCCGTGTTTAGAAGCACACTACCGAGCAATCACTTGTTCAGATACAGTAGGTACACACGTTTTGCTGTAGTTATTACCAGCTGTCACGCCATATCAACTGCCTGGCGGCTGGGTACATCAAAGTGGCCCACACGTTACAAAAAAGCTCAGCCACAATTGTTCGTCATCGTCACCATCATCTTCATTGTCATCATCATCATAATCGTAATGAACAGTGTGCTGTAAGGGGTGTGCGTAATGAACTGTACACAGTCAGTAACGCGTCCTGCTATGTAGATGCGCACGTGTTGTTGTAATTGCCACCAGGGGTCTCGGCATGTCATTTGCTTGACAGGCAGGTAATATAATGTGACGCACGCAATACAAAAGGCTCAGCCACAGTCATTCCTCCTCATCAACATCAACTCAAACTGCGCTTGTATCAGAGGTGCGTCACCTGTATAGCTACGTAGGCGCACACGTGGCATTGCAGCAGCGGTGTACTGCACAAGCAGTCCCGCCAAGCACATAGCCTGGGGGTGGGTGGTTCTTAGGGGCCCGCCCATTTCCCCCGAAATCCAGATTGAATAGAGTGTTGTACTGAATGAATGAATGAAGGAATAAACTTCATTCAAAGTCCGGAAGTTCTACCAGGTGCGGTGGGGGAAGAGGTGATTAACCCCTGTCCCTGCCCACTCTCCGTCGATTATGATGGTGGTGCCTCAGGTGACCGCTTGAAGTCCTTGCACCCGGGCGGAATCTCCAGCTTGCCGGACAGCCCAAATAAATAATAAATATAGGTGTTTTTCAAGGCTGTCAAAATGTGCACCTCTCCCCGAAAAAATTTCCCCGCTATAGGCCTGAGTCATGCCATATAAACTGCATGTCAGGTGCGTGCTCCACAGCTGCCTACCACTGCGAAAAGCTCAGCCACAATAATTGATCTTAGTCACCACTGCTACTACAACAGGAGTCCTGTATTGCGTGAAAAGACACGTGTGCGTTCTCTTAAGTACGCAGGTTGCGTCGCCATTCCGTAAATATTGTACAACGGGCCACACTATATGAATTGAGTAACGTGTAGGCACATTAACATAATATATTTATGGAGTGGGCATATTGTTGCCTCGGTGGCACTGAACAAACTACCATAGTTTCTGACTGCCACGACGTCACCATGACGTCATTTCAAGTCAACGATACTAGTAGTGTTTAATGCTATATTCAACCGGCTTTAGTCACACAACGTGGCTTCGCGAATCACATCTCCGTGTTTTTAGCGGTGATCAATATACGTAGCAGTCGTCTCCCATTATAGGTACTATCACTCTACATGCTAGCTTGTGATTTTTTTTCCTTGCGTGTATTTCAGCACAGCCTGTTCAACAGTGCCGTTTCTAACCTGTGTTTTTAGCTCAATTTTTTTTAATAAAGCGGCGATTAAGAACATCGACCTTGAGAGGTCGTACTATCAGCCTTAATGTATAGTTGGGCTGCGACGTTAATGTGTGTCTTCCAGGTATTATTATTCGGCCGTTCTGAGCCCAACAATGGGATTCCGCGCAAAGCCAGATAATGGAACGCCAGTATTGCAATATTCTTCATGGACGCTCTAAGGTGGGATGACGTTCTAAATTCTTGAAGTGCACGAGCACGAAATAAATGATATATAACACACGCTTGCACTGCGGGTTTGTTACAGCAACCGCTTCACTTGTATTCTGCAGACACAATCAGCAGTATGCTTTTGCTCCCTTATTTCGCAAAACGTGAGGTGAGCCAGCTTATTCAACACAAGAAAAAGAGAAAAAAAATGTGTTGGAGAGTTCTAGAAAACACAATAGAGTAGCCCTGCCTGCGTACAGGAAACTAGGCTTCCAGGCAGCAGCCAGTTGCAATGCGAAGTTTTAGTATAATAGAACAGCGTGGTTTTTTGACATAGATGCATAGCTGTGTTTTTTAGAAGTGCCCTCTGCAATGGCGAAGGTTGTTAGGGTAATTGAAAACGCACATTGATACTCCACGTTTGGCAACAAAGACCAGACAGCTGCGATTCGGCGATGTTTGTTGCCAAGGTAGAGCGCAACAATGGCCATTGCTGCTGAGTGTTGATGCAATATTATTTCACCGATAATATTCGCCCTTACGTCGCCTATATGTGACGTGTGAAGTTCTATCATCCTCTGAGCGCACATATATTTATGGCTTATTCCTCCAAGCATGATTTTGCATTCATCAAAACGTAGCACCATGGGCTTGTTTAACAGAAAGAAGCCCCGGTGAAAGAATCGTTTCTTTAAGTTAGTCAATGCTTGATTTCTATCTTACACTTTTGAATTTTTTCACAATGCTTGAGTGAGGGCAAAGACTGTTTCAGCACTAACAACATTACTGCAGAGTTTTCCTAATCATTGTTTCAAAAATGCACCGTTTTGTTCCAGGATGACGGTCAGCACGCGCGGGAGATACTACAGGCAGTCCATAGAGGCAGCCTGCTGTCGTGTGGTAAAACAGACCCTTGATATTCCTGTTGAAGTTTTTATTCTTGACAAGAGGAAGGGGACCCTAAAACTTCGCCTCTAAGTGTTGAACGCGATGGCGATATCTTGTTCCTTATGCGTACTTCAAACACTTTGTGCACGAAGCCTTTTCGAACCAGCCTTGTACCAACTACGTGGCCTTATGGAAATAGGTGCAATAGCGTGTGTGAATTTCGTAGTTGGTGGCCGAGTTTGAACTGGGAAGTCATTATGATAATCCCATGTTTTCATGCCCGCTGGCAATGGGCGCTTGTAACACGCATTATTACTGAAATATTTCGTGTTGCATTTTGAAGTGTGTATACAGGACGCGTGTGTTTGTAAAGTATGTATTGTACTTTCATTTCCAAGCAGAGGAAGTTCTTTTTAATGTATTCTCAAGCATACATGTGGCCGTGTGGCGGAACATATAGTTGCCCCACAAATAATTCGGTTTCAATCCCCACTCGGAACCAAACGACCCTGTTTTGTTACCCACTCTGACCCAGAATTTTTCATCATTTATTTCATTTTAGTCATTCTCGATTTTTTAGTCAGCCATACGATGATGACTTTTCGCTCACAACAAACGAGGCGGACACTGAGAGCGTCACCAGAACTTTAGCGAAACGAGCTCTTTAATGTTCTCCCGTTGCCCCGCCGCGGTGGTCTAATGGCTAAGGTACTCAGCTGCTGACCCGCAGGTTGCGGGATCGAATTCCAGCTGCGGCAGCTGCATTGCCGATTGAGGCGGAAATGTTGTAGGCCCGCATGCTAAGATTTGGGTGCACGTTAAATAGCCCCAGGTGGTCGAAATTTTCAGAGCCCTTCACCACGGCGTCTCTCATAATCATATGGTGGTTTCGGGACGTTAAACCTCACATATCAATCGATTAATGTTCTCGCGTTAATAAATTTCAGTAATATGTTAGCACGTCTCATGCCTATCGTGTTTTCATATAGGAAGTGTTAAGCCTAACGCTGGTGGATTATAAAATGGTGGCTGACTCGCACCCCCGCATTTTTAGGTGCAGTTCGAAATGGTCGCTATCGGCGGGTTTGTCGGTAAGCCCACATAGTTACTGAAAACAACGAAGAAACCCGGCGCAGAAGAGATAACAGACAGCGCCAGTCATGTGTATTCTCTCCTGTGTTCTTTTCTGCGCTGTTTAAAATATTATAAATGAATCTTTTGTTTCGAGCCATTCAGGTAAGCTTTCTTCTACCTTGTCGTTGCTAGACATTGTTCTTTAATTTCTGCGCATGAAACATATTCACTATTCTCTTCCGAACGTTCAAGTTTTCAACATAAATTTGAGGGTTTGTTTCTTTGATTGACACAACCTTAGTGAAAACTTGCAGATAATTAAACCAAGGATGATACAGAGGGCGTTCATTTTGCTGTTTCAAGAGTATCGTATAAACGTTGATATCGCAAGATATTGCGAGAAATGAAACCTCAAAATTTCTTGTATTTCATTCATTTATATATAGTGCGGGTCTCGTTGCGGCAGATTCGACGTATTCAAGTTGTGCATGAGAACTTATTGGTCAGTTTTGCTTTCACTGAAAGATCACGCGCTACTTGGCGCCGGTTGATTAAAACAAAGAGTGCTCGACACTCGTCGTCATTACTAGAGGCATTGACGAACACTTCCAGGTTTGCTTGATTTGATTGATTGATTTGTTGGGTTTAACGTCCCATTCCCAGGTTTGCATGCATATGAATACCCGCTGTACGGATGAGGGGACGACCACTGCCATAGCTTGGTTGGTTGAGCGATGAGCGCGTAATCCGAAGGTTGGATATTTGCTCCCGGCCGGCGGCAAGTTGTTAGAGTTGAGCATAGGCGAATCGACAAACATCCCCTTCAAAGTTGTTTACAGCTCACACGTGTTTACAAAAAAGAATTGACAGGGACAAAAAGCGCTGCACAAAAATTGACAATAATAATCATAAGTTAAAGATACCTAGATTATTCGTGATTAAAAAAAGTTCTACAACTTCAATTTTCGGACAATGGTTTTTGTGGGTTATGCTCTGGGAAAAACACCAGAGAAAGCTTCGCTGTTAATATCTTCGACAGTAGAGTAGAATGCGATTTGTTAGCACAGAAATATCTATAATACTTAGTCACTGTGAAGTTATTGTAGAATATAGTGTTAGTAGCGTATTATGTTCTAATGCCACACAAAATAAATAGTAAATGAAAGATAAAATTTCAAAACGATGCCAGTCAGAACGATTCTAACACATCTAGGTACACCACGCGTCTTTCTGTGCGTTATTGTACATTCCGATCAGGCCTTGCAAGTAAGCTTTTGGTATAGATAACTAAGCAGATACTGGCTGTAATGTACAGAAGGTTGCTTCAAAATGCTAACCACTGTATTCCAAAACCGTACAAATAAATTCACTAACCTCTACATGAAAATAACGTGTCGCACACGAACCCTGCGCCTTTTTTCGTCTTCATATCAAATTCAATACAACTCTGTTTGGGCCTAGTTGGCGCACTTTCGTAACAGGATCGTAATCACTTCATTTCACTTTTTTCATCCACTCCGGATATTTTTTGCGACTCGACCAAAGAGGCGCTAGGCTATGGTAAAACTTGTCCGCCCCCCCCCCCCTTCCTTGTGAAAAACACTGCGCCCGCCATGAGTTGCACTTTTCCTAATTATAAAAATATTAGTATTGTATAAAAATATTGCTTTTATACATACAGACAGAAACACCCAGTTGTACTTCTACAACTGAACCTGGCAGCATAAAATTCGCTGTGTCACAAAACATCCACTTAAGCTAAAGTTTAATTTAGTCGAATACACTTATGGCAATCCTCCGGTGCCACAAAAAATTCATATAGCAACCGATAATTGCTATAAACGAGCTGGATCTAACAAGGAAAAGTAGGGGGTGTCAGGGTACTGTGTGAAATATATATTATTGAATGGAATATTCGAACAGACCTCAGTGGCAAGGATGACAAAGCTGCTGATTCTTCGGACATGCTTCACATTTTCTACTTTCAAAGGATCACCTAGAGCCAGCCCTACAGCCATACATGACATGTGAAGTTTCAGGCGCCGAAGCTTTTTCAAGTGTTAAATTTTACTCTGCATGTCCGAAAGTGCGTTCACGGAAGCGATCAACGCTCCCACTCCAATGCGGATTTAAATATTCATCTTCGAAGCAGAGCTAAAATACTATGCGGTGAAACATATTGCGAATTCGAAGGGGCGCTGAGAGAGAATGGTTATGGGTGCGGATTCTGCAAATTGGATTTCCTGTTTTCTGCCTTCTTTTTAAATATTTAGCGTTACTTTGCCTCTGAGCTCACGCAACCAATAGCTAGAATTCATTGTTATAACCACTAATGAGGCTAGAGGGCACTGGTTTAAAAACAAAAGTTGACGGGGCAGCAGCTTCTCAGTGCAATAACCGATTTTTCTTTCAAACTGGTATCGCTTGTAAGTGGGTCAGCTGTAGCAACAAAAATTTTGCACTCACTCACAAAAGAACGCACTCGCTGTAAGAACTTGCAGTGAATGATACTGAAAGATGCGTTCTTTCATGATAAAAATATATGACATGACCAACAACAAGCAACCGCAGGGCTGCATGACATGAATACACATTCCTTTTATTTATTATTGCGATAGATATTATATGAAGCGTTTCGGCTGGTTTTTATTGTTGCCATCACTGCCGCCATTCACGGTATATATACATGCATCTATATATATATATATATATATATATATATATATAGGAAAACTCAAGAAAGAAAAAAAAACATCTGCACGCGGCATCCAGCTCGTCGCAGTGCGCTAGCGGGCCCTTATCTCCCACGCGTACTTTTCCCCACGCAAGGGTCGGGAGAGTAAGGTGCTTGTGCGCTCGCACCCATCCTTCAGTGGGGAGGATATTCTGCCTTAGCCTTTCACCGGAATGATTGCGTTAGTTGCCTCGGCCACAAAGGTCAACTTCGCTTGCTGAGCAGGTCCCGTTTGCGAAAAGAGCGTGTTTTTAAAACACGGCGCTGTAATAACTGGAACAATCGTTAGTTCGCACTCATATCTGTACTTGTGATCACGTTTTGTGCGTCGTTTTTGTTTAAACAATGTGCTACCGTCGAGTTGTAAGCATTGTTAGTTAGCTCTCGTCCTGCCTGTGTTGTTTTCGTGCGTCATTTGTGCGTGCGCAGCACGCTGCACGTTTCATCTGCTAGCCTTTCTCAGCGTCACATTCCAAGTTATTGCTATCGCATTCGTTGCTTCACCCTTGCGGCAAAACTGTGACTTTTATGTCTTTTTATTTATCCCTCTCTCATGAGGAAAAGCCAGTTTTGTCGCAAAGACGGTGTAAAGAATCTTTTGTCAGCAAATTGTGAAGTCCCACGAAAAACGATTAGCTTCTGCAGTATATGGGAGCACATTCCCTAGCAGTAAACGGAATTGAAATGCAATAATAATAATATAAAAATCGCGAAGCCTGCACCAAGGGCGTAAGACTTGAAACAGAAAGGCCTGAAGATTTCAAAGTCCAACTGCTTGCTTCCAGGATGTTGTGTGGATTTGGCTTGGTGATGTTAGGTTTGTTATAGCTAGCTTTTAGGCGATATTAAATTTATTGTGGTGTTAACCTTCATATTTAGATAATCAATGGTCAGTGCAAGATTTACCCTATTTCTGTGGAACACTCCTGTCAATGAATGGTATTTTTTGTACTCCCTTAGTACACACCAAAGTTTTTAAGGTTGGCCTTCACAGCTTCGCTGTTACAAACTTTTATAAGAAGAAAATGGCTGGGGTACCAGGTGTGTGGGGTTTCTGATTCGGGCTTCCACTGGCATCAGCAGCCTCCAAAACTTGGTCCCGGAGCACAACATTGCTGTCCAGCCAAGTGTGCAAGTGCTCCGTTCCGAATTTCTACGCCGGAATGTGTGGTGTATTAGCTTAGACTGAGTTAGGACATGGAGTTGTATTGGCATACTGAGTTTGGCATGGACTTCTCTTGCATAAAGTGAGTTCGCGCTCTTACGTAATACCAGCGAGATTGAGCAAGTTTCACACGTTACACTTTTCAGTGCATAGGAATTTTTCTAACAGTTTGCGTAGGTTGATTTAGCAGTGCTTTCAGATCAAAGAAAAAGAAGCTTAATCCTTATATATATCAAGCGTGCTTAGAACATCTGAAGCTTACTTATTGTCAATACTGATGCGATATAGTTGGTCAGATAATGCCAAATGGGCCCATATGCAACCAACACGCCTACGCCTGAACGTATGTCTTGTCGAATATAGAATAGGCTCCATGGTTTGGGAGCTTATTTTTCTTGAAATTCGCAAGACGTTTTTCGTAGTTTATGTTCCAGGAAAAAATTCCGTGTTTTTCGTTTTGTATTTTGCGCAACTCATCTATTCTCCAAACGACCCTGTGGCACTATAAGTCGGTGCAGTGTGTTCTAATTGCTTTCATTTCCCATGAATATGCTTTGCATCGTTGCTGATAATCCTATTTCTCTATTATTTCATTACTTCTGACTTCTTATTCATTTACCCTGTTTACCAGCGGTGCTTTAAGCTCGCCAAATGAATATTTTTGGGGAGGAGGAGAAGGCGGTGAGCTGGAGCGAGTCAAGGTGCTTCTTGGCCTTTTCTCTCAGCTTGTCTTATCATCTTGGAGAAAAATAAAAGATTTGTTACTGATGTTATTCATAATACTCAGATATATCAGATAAAATAAAAAAACACAAAACATGTCACTAAATTAAGTGCATTTTAAACGCACTAACACATATACACAAAAGCAAAAACACTGGAGTTATTGGTTTATAATACTACTTCAAAGGTTACTATATAGACGCAAGCGTACAGTACGGACAAGGTTGCTGCAGCTGGATGAGGGGCGGTTTTTTCGAGTGATGATACCTAGCTCTGACAATGCGCTTTCGAAGTCATGGTTTATAGGATAAATCTTAATTGTTGAAAATTCTACCGGCCAGTATTAGATTTCCTGGGATACGTCCGAGAAATTATACTAGTCAGTATATAATTTTCTCCAATATATCTGAAAACACGGAGCGATAAATATATGTAGATTTTGTTTTTACAGTAGTTGTTGAAAGTGCTAAAACACACCTTCGAAGAAACTTGCATTTGCTAAACTGAACGCACAATTGGAGCTGTCATCGAGTGGAGAAAAAATGAATTATCGCTCCTAGATGACCGCTATTTGTCTGAAATAGCCAGAGCATTGCATACTCTGCGCTGCAGATGGCGCCACATGTCTTAGCTTGCGTACTTGATGTGCGGTTCTTGTTGTATAGTTTAAATGTGTGCTGCGTTGTTCATTCGCCGCTTAACTGCGTTATTTTTTACGTGTATTGTGAGGTTTCTGCAACGAGGTAGCAGAAGCAGCATTTAAGCAAGAGTTGGCTATCCTTAAGTCCGGAGCACTCGAGGAAGCCGGGCTGTAATATGCTGGTTTATGCTTTGATCATAATCTCTAGTCTTCGGTTGGCATAAGGAAGACAAGACCACATTTACGGTAAAATGACAAGCAAGTACCCCCCCCCCCCTCCTCCTTATCGTGAAGGATAATACGACAGACATGAGGGTGTGCGCTTGCATGGTCGCGGAGCAAAATTCAAGATGGCGACCTGATGGCCATTAAAAATAAAAAAAATGCCCATACATGTTTCTAACACCCAATGCTTTATTTATTTACTGTTTTTATTCCCCCCTCGTCGTTGTCAAACTCATTATACAGCTCCTCAGAGTCGGGCGCAAAAGATAAGTTCGCGCGCCCAGCCTGCGGAGACCAGCGGTCTTCCTTTGGTACATCGCAGACACCAGAGAGCCTGTCATGCAGCGTGCGATCCTCCGAACAATCTATAGTGCCTTAGATATGCCACACCCGGGGAATGGTCGAGTCACCGTGTTTACCAAAGCAGCTTCCCAAGCCTAATATACGAAGCATAGGACATCTTGCCGGGACAGTTTCAGGAGGCTTCGGAGGAGGGGAGGGAGCGCTTGATTGGTCATTCGCGTTTAATACAGATATTACATTTGCGTTCATTCTACCCAAAAAAGGAAGGAAGGGGGAGGTGCTTGCTCGGCATTTTACAGTAGTCTAGCCATCTGAAGCGCGCGCTCGTAACAAAGAGAACGTTTTAGCCTTTCGTTCTTCGAGCACCTCGATTTGAATATTAGTTCGAAGCAATTCAAAGCCCGGCCTAACGCAGAAAAGCTCAAAAGAAAAATAAGAAAGATAGGAGGCGAAAACAAGAGAATCGGAAAGGAAGAAAAATTACGCCAACTTGAACCATGAGTTGCATGCAAAGCAGGTCACGGGTCTACTTAAAGTTTCGTTTATCATGGGCACCTTCCTCAGTGTTAGCACTTCCTTGCGAGGGGAGTACACCATAAATTCACTGTAGTTTCTGTTGTTGTTACTCGTCCCGAACTTTTATTGCGATAGCAATTATATGGACAGTCTCGGCTAGTTTTAGATGTGAAGCAGCTCTTTGATTAGCCTATGTAACGCTGTCCCCCAGTCCGCACCACGCTCCCCTGGCCGCAGGTGTTGGGGTGGTGCCAAGTAGGTTACGCCTTACCTCGCAGTGCAAGCGCTTGGACGGCACTCTTTTCCTAGCCTGTTGCCCCTCGCCGCTTGTCGTATCTCTCACTTCCCCTCTCCATCGCTCGCAAAGTTCGATCGCTCCACCTTTTCCACCGCTCGCAACGCTCAAGTTCACTGATCACGTGGGCATCATCTCACCTGTGCCACCTCTGTCGGCGAGAAGCCGCAGGCCGGCGGGTGTGCGCACCTCGAGAATCTCGCATCGCCGACAATGTGGACAGCACGCCGCTGCTTGCCGCGCGATCGCGCAGATGATCACGCGATCTCGGCATGCTTCCCGCTAGTGTGCGCGTACCTTTTCCGGCTGTCGCCGGCGTTGCGAGGGTTTAAGAAGCCGATCGCGTTCGCGAATGGCGACATCAACACCAATGTGGCGCGGGCCAGGGAAACCGGACGCAAGCATCGGCAGTGGAAGAAGAGCCACACCGACTAGGTGCGAGTCAAGAACACCGATTGCGTTCAGGAATACAGACGGTGCGTGGATAACACCCACGAGACGCAAGCCAAGGAAGCCGAGCGCAACCGTATTCAACGTGTCCCGCCTCCCGCAACCTTTCGTTTCAAACAAACGTTTACTCGAGTAAACGCTACGTTATGTTTCACTCCAAACCATTCTTCCAGCACATGCGTCAACGCCCATTTCCACTGGGTCAACGCCGCGCGCATTTTTGCTGCTTCGCATCTCGTCATAGTTCCTTTCGGGGAGATGGTCAATAGTTCTTATATGCGAAGCATTTCTTGGTGAACTTCGGTGACTTTGAGCGTATCTATCTATCTATCTATCTATCTATCTATCTATCTATCTATCTATCTATCTATCTATCTATCTATCTATCTATCTATCTATCTATCTATCTATCTATCTATCTATCTATCTATCTATCTATCTATCTATCTATCTATCTATCTATCTATCCATCTATCTAGCCGCCTACGACTTTAAGCTCTCCTGGCCGTTTGAATAATTATATCGTTGCCAAACTTAGTATGGCATAACATGACTATAATACGAGCATATTTGACAAGTCGTAACATGAAAATCATGATGTTTATGTCATGAATGTCATGATTTACATTTTATGGGCTTGCTGCTCTTGCGGTGGTTTCGTTCACATGACATGATGCAGAACTGGTATGGTATGACATCATTGCATGGAAAACACAGGCGGCAGACCGTAACAAGAAAATCTTGACATGCGTGTCATGTAACAACATGACTACGTGCCATGCTGATGATGCACTCGCGGCCATTTCTCTAGGTTCGCATATATCAAACCTGGTACAACGGGACATGAATGGATGACCAACGTATGTTACTGATGCAAACAAGATAATCATGAGATGCGTGTCAGGTAAAAACATGACTACATACCACGCTCATGATGCAAACGTGGCCATTTTGTTAGCTTCACATGTGCCTAACTTGGTATCACGGGACGTGAATAGATGAAGAAAGTATGAGACTGGTGCAAACATGATGAACATGAGATGCGTGTCATGTAACAACATGACTACATGCTACGCTCATGATGTGCTCACGGCCGTTCCAACAGCTTCACATATACCAAATTCGGTATTACGTAACGTGAACAGACGACACAGGTAAATGACACATCCAAACATAATAATCATGACATGCATGCCATGTAACAACATGACTACATGCCACACTCATAACGCGCTCGCGGCTGTTTCGCTAGCCTCACTGCCAAATTTGGTATTACGTTACGTCAATGGATGACGAAGGTATGTGACTGTTGCAAACATGATAATCCGTAGATGCGTGTCATGTGAGAACATGACTACATGCCACAGTCAAGGCGCCAATACACTTCGACGTGACCAGGCGCACGTGCTCACCGGCGTTCGTTTCGTCGCGTCACGCTGGCGTTGCCATGCTAGGCACCGGTCCTGCCATACAATCGCTGGCACGGACTGCGTTGCTTTGACGCGTGCGCACTTCAGCACGTCCAGCGTCCCCCCGTCTGGAAAAGAGGCAGACGCAGTGCTATCTAAGTAATGCATTGGCGCCAAATGCCGCATGCCGCATTTCGTGCCGGTTGCCGTCGGGCCGTGTCGATGAACGCGGGTCGTGCCAGCCGTGCTTGGTGTCAGACTATAGAGGGCTCGCGTTTTGCTAACGTAGCGTCGCTGTGTTTAGCGAGCGCGCTTCAATGTTACGTTGCAGTATATTGGGCCCTTAATGATGCACTCGAGACCGTTTCGCTAGCTCCAAATATACCAAATTTGGTGTTACGTGCATGACGTCAATAAATGACGAAGGTATAGGACTGGTGGAAATATGATAATCATGCTACACGTGTCATGTAGGAACATGACACCATGCCACGCTCATAGCGTGCTTGCGGTTGTTTTGCTAGGGTCACAAATAATAAATTTGGTATCACGTGACGTGAATAAATGACGAAGGTAAACAACACATCCAAACATGATAATCATGGCACGAAATTAAGTCATGTGCGGCACCATTTACCTCCACCTCGTGACATTGTGCTGATTTTAAAGTAACATATCAACCTTTCTCTTTCGTGCTTCTTATATCTTCGATTCCCACTGTACGTGGGATCTGTAAATTTTTTATCGATGGCAAAACGCCGTTGGTGCATGTGGAAGGTGCACTGCACCGACGAGCCGTCGCAAGCTAACATGCGTACAAGGCAAAGAACACAACCACATTTGATGCTGCTACAGAGACGCTTTAGGCATGGCCTCTGATATTGCGAGCCGGCGCGTAATCCAGGAAGTCAATTTTTCGGTGTCTTTGACGAATCTCTCCCTATTGGCGCTGGAACTTGTCATGCCGTTTTACTCCTTGTCATCACTCACAAACATCAGCAACAGCCGAATCGCCAACAGAGAGCAGTGTGGGAGAGAATGTGTGAGAAATAGAAGGGCGCTTTTGTACGGCGCTTCACTTCTGGCGTGAAAGCTGAGGTGGTGCAGCACCATTCACTACACGTCGCGGGCCAAGGAGTCGGAGGTTCGTTGCCTGGTGCGGGAAGCTTTCCTTACTATTCTCTTCTTGGTTATTTTGTGGCACACATTATATCAGCGTCATATCCGTGACCAAAATACGTCACTGAGTTCCTGGTGGATTATGGCGTAAAATTCTTTTGTGTTCAAACAATGACTGAAAATCGAAGGGATACTGAAATAGAATTTTTGTATCAACTGTCAAGATTTCAATTCCGACCATGTGCTTTTTCGGCTAACATTCCTTACTTTTCTCTTTTGCAGCGTGTGATTACAAAAACCACTTAGTTGGTCAGCCAATATTTTTCAGTGCAGTTCCAATAATATTCGACAGCATGACTTAAAACTGGGACGACGCGTGATACTCGCCTTCTAGAGTAGACTGTGATGATGTAAGCGGTCCCCACGCACATATCTTTCTCAATTGATAGCCAAGCTTCGGCTGTAGGTGTATGCTACAAACGTAGGATCGAGAAAAATAAAACAAAGACAAAAAGAGTGGCAGTTGATGCTCTTTCTGTCGCTTGTTGTTTTTTTCGATGTTAAGTTTGCGCCATGTCTTTCAGGTAATGATGTAACAATATGGCGTACTGTTAAGCATCAATGTTGCCGCAAGGAAACGAGCATCCAGGGGCAAAACATTGCCCGATATAAACTATCCTTGCCTACTAAGGTACGTAATATCGCGGAGTTCTCACTGCACATAATTTTTCCTTTTGCGATTCAGTGATGGACCCACTATGTATACGCGTCCGTTGGGCAACACGCGAACCTACGCCACTGCTTTCTTTCTGATGCTTTTACTCACGAGGAGGATGTTTCTACCCTTCTGTTACTATATATTACATAACTTATAGACTCCTCGCACTACATGGCATTCATATTAAGCTTATCCTAAGCAGCTTTGATCAGTGTCGTAGATGAGGTAGGACACTGCCTGCCGCGCAGAAGGCCTTAGTTCAAGGCTCAGGTTTCAGCGTGTTGGCTGAAACTTCGAGCTAACGCCACCAGCCATGCAGGCTAGGCCTGGAGTAATTGCTGTGTGTTGTGTGCAGGAATCTTATTGGCCGTATACTTCACGCAGAACATCCCAGAGTTGACGAATTTCAGCTTCGAGGTTGTGCACATTTGCGGTCACAATGAAACGTGAAAAGTGTTTGATGGCTGTCTTGTGGTTTTATTGTACAGTGTACGATGAATAGCGGAATTCAATTTGCCTGATAAGTACGCTTCAAGGCGAACATGATGGAGTAAAGCTCGCCGAAAATGCAAGTACACAGAATAACTTGCAGTCCTTAGTATTTTGCTGCGAAATTTCTTGCTGGTGGGTACCAAAACCTGAAAGAAAAAAGAAAAACACACTCAGGCGTGGCATGCCTTTCCTCTCTCTCTCTCTCTCTCTCTCACACACACACACACACACACACAGACACACAAACACACACACACACACACACACACACACACGCACGCACACACTACATATTGTGCATCACGTACGCTTCATAAAACGTCAGTATTTCTGGATAGGGTGATCCATGGTGCTTTATTGTGACGCTGAAGAACGAGCTCTGAAAAAAGGAAAATACAGGGAAAAGGATCGCATGGCCACCTAACTGAATACGTCAAATGAATTGTAGTTCTAGCATACATTAATGTAAGTCATGGCAAAAATCTAATAGGCAGACAATCTGAAATTGGCATTTTGGTCAAGAATATTTCACCATTTTGCGCCCACAAACGAGTAAATAGGCCGCTTGCTACGATTCACACAACATTAACCCGACCACGCTAGAATATTCATGAAGTGATAATTTCATTTTTTAGGTTGGCTGGGTACAAATAGGGCCATTTTAACGCAATAACTACGAGAAAACGTAAAATATACTTTTTGGCATAGAGATATCGCTTCTACTTGGTATTGTTTGTGTCGGAAATTACATTTTGCTACATAAGTCATGCATGGCTTAAAATGTCTCCATGCTTGCAAACTTTGCATATAAAAGCCTGTAAAAAGGTATGAACACCATTAAAACATCATCGGTCTTCAATAGTTCTGAGAAGTTACGCAGAACTCTTCTCGTATACTCGCTTGACATGCTAATAAAACGACTATCAAGTAGTTCAGACTTATCTTATTAGCTAATTTTGTCACGGCTGTCTCTTTGGAAATGCTAGAAATGACTATTTTTTTGAGAGGGGGGGATATCATTATTCTTGTCGTTAGCCGAGTTGTGAACTGAAATGACATACTTACGAAGTGGTGCCACCAGCTGAAGCACTCGAGGTGGGAAAGCTGGAGCTACCACCATAGCTAACACCGTAGCTACCGCCGTAGCCCCCACCGTAGCCACTCCCGTAGCCACTTCTGTAGCCACTCCCGTAGCCACTCCCGTAGCCACTCCCGTAGCCACCCCCGTAGCCATAGGGGTAGTAGTAGTCATAGCCGGGGTATACAGAGCCAAAGCCCTGATCATATCCGCCGTATCCGCTGTATTCACCATATCCACTGTATCCGCCATATGGATTTCCCCAGTTAGGATAACCTACGCCGAAGAAGAAGAAATTAGTTCAACATGCAACATAGGGCCATAAGGTGCTTCCTAATATTTTCGAAAACTGACTTTCATTCAACTGATTGTTTAAAATTTGAAAATCTTGGTTTCGTTTAGTGTTCGCCACTGAAAAAAATTGCTTAGCGAGTTTTATTTTTTGAGGTCACAAAAAATACATAACATCGTAGCCATGTTTACTTCTTACCAACTGCCGAGAGTATCTTGCACATGTTCAGTTCAGATACTTTTCCAGATATTGGCTGTTTGGCTCGAATGCAATGATTTTTTTTCTGGTCGCTACTTTACGAGCGTGCGTTCAGTGCTAAGGTAGATTCTTTGGACTTGTCATTGTGTCTAGGTTTTTTTACTTATATGGTAATAACTGCTTCCTAAAGAGCACACATTGCGACGGTACTTTTGAGTCTGCTCCTTTATTATTTTCTTCATTTTGTTTGCGATTGCGGATGTTTACTTGTGAAACAACAATGAAAACGATGACAGCAACAAGGACAACAGCAATAATAATAATAATAATAATAATATTAATAATAATATATCATACAAGTAGATAATAAAGAAAGAACAGCCCAGACGTGAGTTATCGTGTGGGTCCTAGAGTTTATCTTGCCTGCAACACAGATCAATAGACCCGCAGAGTGACTTGTTGGACGAGTTGGTTCATTTAATTGCGATCGTGCTTTTCCTTATCTGGTGTTTCTTTGCGCCATAAGCTAGTTAACGATTGGCCCAGTGTGTTGTGGTTATGACAAGTTGTCTTGTAAAGCCGATATCAACGAATGAACTAAAGAAGCCTGCAGTTCGTCAAAGATTTGTAGGGATTTCTCTAGTATCAAGAGAATATATAGCTACAGCAACTATTCACTAGCAAATAATAATCACAGGAGGGAAGTAGTTATGGAAGGTAACTGAAGGCTTTTGCCTAGAGAGGTTACAGTAAAAGGAGTAATTTCTTGCATTGCGAACATGGCACAACAAATCATACAAGAAAAGGCACAAGAGATGTTTATATGTCAGACTAGGTAGCACTATCATATGTTGTTTATGAATTACGTTACCTAACGTGGTGGTTGCCTGATTTCTGTAAATAAAAAAGAATAGATTGCCTCCCCCTCCCCAAAAAGCAATAAAAGAGACCCAGCAAAACAAAAGCAGTGTAAATTGAACAACCATTGTTATACAAAGCACAATGTTAGCGTAGGAGTAGATTTTTGAGCACCATACATAAAAAAGACCACGCCGTACTGACGTCTAAAAGATAGAATTGTTTTGGGGTCTCATGACTAAATAACTCTTGCTACCAAGCTCGGCAATATTATTTGAACTCTTAATACCTCTGTATTTCTACACTTATTTCGCTAAAACAAGTGAATAAACTTATTTTGTAATAAATTATTAATCGAAGTATTGGTGACACTTGAATTTGGTGGCATTTTGCAAATAGGCACACGCTTTTTACGGTTATCTACCTGTTTTAACGTCACAACGTCTTTGCAGCTTCCATGAAGTGTCTCCCAAGTTTTTTCTTACCAGCATCAGTGACTGCCCGGAAGACGATATCTTGTCGTATGCGTTCTCATCGCGGGCAGACCCACTGATTTATTCTGTAAAGAGGGGTTGGAGGTGCGGCTCTCGACATCACCTTTCCTTAGTACCTATTAAAAACTCCTGCCACTTCTTTATTAAAAACTCCTGCCACGTCATCGAGTGTAATTTTTGTGCAATGAGCTGCATAGTATGCGCGATCCTGAAAATGTAATTACTCGCATGACAGTGAAACACTCGCTGAAGCTTCACTGGCAAAAAATTTGTTGCGTCTGTGAATGCATTCAAGAAATGACGAGACCTGAACGTAAGAGGTATTTATACCGTTCTACACTATTTTGTTTTACGACAAGAAATAAGAAAAAAGAAACGTTTACGGGTAGAGTATGAAAGCAGAAGGAGGAAGCGAGTTATTTTATTAAAATTGCCATTCTTGGCGTCTCCGATCAAAAAGACAACAGCGCTGCATAGCTATTATGTGATGCCTAGCATTTGTCTTTCGCTGCACGCAGCGTGTTTATAAGGCTTAATGACTTTCCCATATAAATGATGATACGCGTGTAACAAGCGCGTGTGTCAGTGAACCCGGATCCTCATATTTGTAGGGTGAATGCATTATATAGTCAGCAATGTTAACTCACTCTGCGAAAACATATCCTATTTGAGTATTACCATAGCCGTATCTGGTTACACCCACGCCGGCACCTCCACCCAGGTGTGCACCTAGTTCGCCTCCGACTGAGGCGGTGAACCCTGGAAATCCACGTGGACCCACTCTTTCGACGCCGGCATACAGGCGACCGGCTATTCTGCCATTTGCTTCGACGTCACTTCCGAGACGACCACCTCTTGCCGCAGCCGTCAGTGCAGCTGTGAGTAGAACACATACAGTTAATCAGAAAACTATACAGGGTAATTGAGAAAACTAAATATTATGCCTTAATAAGCTATGAAAAGGTCATGCACGATGGAAAAACAAAGGCGTAGAACTAAAGCAGCGCAGCAGAGACACACGATGTTACAGAGCTGACAAAAGAATCTAATCATTGTGAACCTACGCAGCTGCTCACTTTGTTTGTGCTTTTGCTGATGACACTTGCTCCCCGAGTGTGCTCGTGATTGTGTGTACCTTCTTATTTCTCTACAACCTCTTTTCTCCCCTTTATCCCTTCCCCAGTGCAGGGTAGCAAACCGGATGTGCGTCTGGTTAACCTCCCTGCCTTTCCTTGCATCTTTATCTCTCTCTCTTTCTCTTGCTGATGATTTTTAAGTATGTCTAAGTTCATTTTATTGTGTGGGTTTTTAAAACATCCACTCGTTGTTCTGTTCACATATTTTGACATCTGACGGGATTTCCCGCTTCTGCCACGCAATATATGATACGTTAATGAGACACCCACTACATGACATTCCCGTAGTGTTTTTTCTAAAGCAGTTTCAACAGTGTTGCTCCGTGGTAGAGCACCTGCTTTCTAAGCAGACGGCCTTCAATCCTCACTCGTACTCGGAAATTTTCATTATTTATTTTACTTGCATCTCTCTGAAGTTTTCGGTCACGAACAATATGGTGATTTTTCGCTTACAACCAACGATGCTTGCGGCAGAATTTTGGCGAAACAAGATCTTTAACGCTATCTCGTTGATACTTAGCAACTTTCACAAAGAAGCCGCAAAAAAGCGCAAGTTTGCAAATTTTCTCGCACATAAAAAAATGTAATTAAAAAAAAGACACTCGAATGCGAAAAGGAAGTGAATAAGTTGCTTTAACAGTTTTGTACAGCCTATTTAAGATAATACAAACGAAAGCACATATTTACATTGTAACATTAAATTATGAATGATCTTCACTAAGTTGAAAGCACGTGTTCTACTTTCTTTAGGCAACCTCCGTTTTTTATATTCCTCCAGTTTATATTTGACTGGAACACTCAACTACGCGAACTTACTAACAAACACGCAATCAATGAATAATAAACGAGTTATAGAGAGCATGATTAGCCCTAAATACTCACAGAAAGAGAATAACCATAAAGTCGTGCCCAGTGACGGAAAAAAAATCTACAAGCTACTCCATGATGTTTTTAAAAAGAAGCCTGATTCTGCCTATTATCAGCTAAACTGGTAACTTCGTAGCGCAGCTCAAGATGACGCCGATACATTATGAAAAAGAAATGTCGGCAAAAGTACAGAAATGTGTCTATTGGGTTAGACCACGACGTGAAGCGGAGACTACACCAGCTACTCTGAGAAATGAATTATTTGCCTTAATGTCGTTCGCGAAATATGTGCAGAACATCGTTGGCGCAAACTTAAATGACGAAAAAAGAGACTCGGAAAAGTGCGCTTTTCCGAGTCTCTTCTTTCGTCTTTTAAGTGTGCGCCAACGATGTTCTGCACAGTTACACACCAACTAGCCCAACAGCATACGTTACGTCGCGATATATATTTCACAGTGAACACGATTGAGTGTAAGAGAGAACAACGAAAAGAAAAACAACCTTAATCGGTTTGTTTCGTATTTGCATCTTGACCAAAGTTCTTTTTAAAGTAATCTTTCAAATTCATAATACGCGTGTTGGTGAAACAATACAGAATAATGGAAGTGCTCCTAATAATGTACCAACAAAAAAAATTGCCCACAGCTTCCCTCGGGGGAACACTGAGGAGGATGCGGAGCATATAATTGGTTAACGGGGTGTTAAAGTGCGACTTACTTGGGTCGATGGCTAAATTGGTTAACGTGGTTGTGAAATGGGGTGTTAAATTGCGACTTACTTGGGTCGATGGCTAAATTGGTTAACGTGGTTGTAGGAGGGGGTGTTAAATGAGTGAACACGTACACACGTATGCGAAAGGGCGGCGCTGGTCGAAGGGACGTCGATCATTGTGTTTGTGGATTCGTTGGCATTCATTTCACGGCGACTTCGGACGTCGACGCGCCGTACAAACCAACGGACGAGCGGCAATTGAGCGAGCGAGCGCCGACCTTGAGTATACATACAGCGCGACGGCGCATGCGCTGTCAGCTGTCGAATGTTCTCGAAGGAGAAGCGCGCGCGTGGCACAGATGGCGACGGCGCGACGGCGCATGCGCTGTCAGCTGTCGAATGTTCTCGAAGGAGAAGCGCGCGCGGCACAGATGGTGGGCGACGGCGCGACGGCGCATGCGCGCGCGTCAGCTGTCGAATGTTCGAGAAGCGGTGCGGACGGCGCAGACGGCGCACTACAAGGCGCGAGTATAAGATGCTTCCGCATCTAATAAATAGTGCGCTTACCTCGGTAACTGTGCATGCTCCTTGTTTTCACAGATTTATAGATTTTCTGGTGCAGTCCAAAGCTTTCTAATAGCCAATTTGAACTTCGGAAAATTTCATTATGCCACGGCTTTAACAACTGTTTGGACTGCTGCTAGATGTTGCGGCAGTATGCTGATAAGGCTCTACATAAATAAACTAACACAAGGATAGACCACAGGAAATGTTAAGAAACAACAATTGATTCACCCAATAAACATTAATAAAGTGTGTAAATAAATTAACAGGCGAGTCATCTGGCTGTCTATAAACTAGACAAAACATCTCACCGGTTGAAAGAAGGCAAAGAACGACGAAAACTTTCATTTTGCGGCGGTGTTCGGGGAGCTCTTTGAAATGGTTGATCTCCGATCGCAGTTTATTGAGTTTCGAACTTCCTGCTTGCCTTTATTGCAATGAAATGACGACAAACAACTATTCTGATATACTTCATTAAGTCATTGTTCAGTTTTATTGTTACCGAACCACAGCTGGTTATGAAACGTTTCGAAGCTGACAAAGCAAGAACAATGTGGAGCATTATATTGTATGATAAGCGAAAAAAAGACAATTTTTATTAAAAAATTTTGGCAGATCTCACGTACCTGGGAATCGAAGTTATGCGAAGCATTCGGAGGGAAGGTGACCTTGTTGCAATTTTTTATCGAGCGACAGTTTTTTATTTTGTTCCTGATGCTAAATATACGTGCAATTGTTGCACACAGAGAAATACGTTGAAGAGTTGCAGAAATTTATATGAGTGAGGAGAAGCATCCGTCCGTTCATTCATTCTTGCTTCCTTCTGTCCATCCATGCGTGCGTCTGTGTGGTCGTCCATGCGTCAATCCGCCTGTCCGTGCGTGCGTCTGTTCGTGCGTCCACACGTCCATCTATGCGTCCGTCCCTGCGTTCGTCCATGCATTCGCTCTTGCGTCTGTTCATGCGTCCATCCATCCATGCAGCCAACCGTGCGTCCGTCTATGCCTCTGTCTGTGTGTCCGTTCGTTAACCTATTCAACACTCTAAGTACCACCATCTCATTTCTTTTCATCGTATATTCCCCATATAGAAGCACCGCCATCCAGCGGACATTCCAAGGACTGAACGAGAGGAGGCACGCGCACACTTTCTTACGGCTTGCGCTTCGTGTCTATTTCCCCCCTTTAACCACCTCGAGTTCATGGTATATACCAGTTCACTGTATTTAAGGCACTGCGGCCAACGATCGCTAAACCTTTCTAAAACCACGGAGGTTACGCCCAGCGAGTATAACGTAGCAACCCTTTCTTGTCAGATAGTGCTCAATGTACATGCCATTGGCTGCTAAGGGGCAATGAGAGACAGGGGAATTCGGCTTTTAGTTAACGCGTACGCTGCGAATTTTTAGTGCCGGAGCTTCTTAAAGCGGCACCCGTTCATCCCTCGTAGCAGTGCGTAACATGCCAGTTCAGTTAGGTTCAGTTTATTTCCTTAAAGGCCCCGTTTATAGGGGTGTTACATGAGGGGTGGGGACAACACGTAATGGGTAAATCCAAATAAAAATAAAAACCAATAGAACTTTGGAAAAAGAGGAGAAAGTAAAAGAAAGAAATGTTGATACATTGTGGAAACGAGAACACGCGCTAAGTAATTGAGTTGGTAACATTAGAAGAAACAACATGATGTGGCAATATAACGAAATAATCATTGAAAAGTTTGCACAAAAATAACACTGTACAAATAAATACAACAATAACAAATAATTAACACTGTAGAAATAAAGACTCGCGTTAAGTACAATCTATGGCAACTAATTTGGTAAAACAGAAGACACAGTTGCATAGAACATGTGACGGTTATTTGTAGATACAACATGATGCGGAAGGGCATTCCACTATGACGCTGTACGAGAAAAAAGTAAGTAGAAAAGGTAGTAGTGTCTTACGCTTTGACCTGCAAGGTGGTGCCGGTGGGAAATTTCTCTTGTGTGTTGTTGAACAATAAAAAAGTTCGCTGCGTGCGCGTTAACTAAAAGCCGAATTTTCATGTCTCTCATTTCCTATTAGCAGCCATTGGCATGTACATTAAGCACTATCAGACAAGAAAGGGTTGCTACGTTATACTCTATGGACGTAACCTCCTTGGTTTTAGAAAGGTTTAGCGAGCGTTTGGCCGCAGTGCCATGAATACAGTGAACTAGTATATACCGTGAACTCGAGGATGTTAAATGTGGGAAGTAGACACGAAACGCAAGCCGTAAGAAAGTGTGCGTCTGCCACCTCTCCTTTAGTCATTGGAATGTCCGCTGAATGGCGCTGCTTCTACAGGCGGATATATGATGAAGAGATGCGAGATGGTGGTACTAGATGGACGAACGGACACACTGACAGTTTGCATTGACGAACGCACAGATGGCTGCACGGACGGATGGACGCATGGATGGATGCACGTGCTGATGCATGGACGAACGCAGGGGCGAACGCACGGATGGACGTGCGGACTCAAGAACAGACGCACGCACAGACGGGCGGATGGACGCACGGATGGTCACACAGACGGACGCATGGACGGATGGAAGCAAGAGCGAGTGGACGGTCGGATGCTTCACCCCACTCTTCATCATTCACCCCATGGATATGCTGCCATTTTTTTATTGTTCAACAACGCACAGAAGAAATCTCCCACCAGCACCACCTTGGTGGTCAAAATGTAAGACTGGTTACACACTACGACTATTACTACTACTACGAGGGACAAACGGGTGCCGCTTTAAGGAGCTTCGCCCGCAAAAGGTAATTATTCCCAACGCTTCGTTACGACGACATGGTGGTGGCACCTGCCCATCGCTTTGCGTTCTACACTTTATCACCTCCGATACTGGCACGCATGTTTCTCGGTGGGCGCGCATGCTTTCGTTTTTGAAGATAACTGCCAGATGGCGCTCGTGTCTAACGTGCTTCGATGCGCTAGTTCGCCTCTGCTACTTGCTCGCAAAATACCGGGTACTCAACTCGCAAAAACGAGGACAAGCAGTTGTCTCCAAGCAATCTCGCTTCACTTGTGTAATCTAGCGTTTCCGTCGACTAGATCAGGTCGGGAAGTGGGACAGTCTCCAGATGGTTTTGCATTGCGGTGCACAGCACCTTGGTATTCGCACTCCTAAGTTCTCGTGGGTGCGCTTAGTGTCAGAATGTTGTCGTAGTGGAAGCGAGGTCTACGGAGTAGTCCAACGCTGCTCATACCGCAGCTTGCACACGCCCGCCAACATGCAGCTGATGCAGTGTGGTGGAGCAGGAACACCTGGCCGTAGGTGTTATGTGGTCTGGCCGCAAGAGTTAACATGGCGCTTGTTGCCAAGGGAACTTGGACTGGCAACATTGTGTTTTAGCGGGTGGCGGTAAATGATGGGTGAAAGACTTACACCACCCTAAAACACAGAGACGCGTGCACGTTAAGGCTTCCTACATGGGAGCTGGAAACGGCGAGACATCGCCTCGGTAGATTTTCTGCAATTCCTGCGGACATCCACCCTGGTACCCCTCAAACTTGGGTTTATCGTCACCGCCAAGTTCTCCGTATCGCCTAGACAACACCTTCGTCCAGGTGGGTCCAGTTTTTACAACTTGAGGGACATCCTTCACTCCCGGCTACAACGCCGCCTCGCTAAGGGCTCTCAGCCCGGCGATGGCGGCCGCCAACGTGGTTACGGGCTATGATCCTACCTCAAGCCAAGTACTGTCCATGGAGATTTTATCCTCCGTAAACACTATGCCATCAGAAGACGAATACCTCGACGACATGGTGAGACTGGCAACGCAAGCAAGCCAAATCGAAGTCTGCATCTCAACAACAACGAGACGCCACAGCTGGCCGCCATTCCCCAGCCTTGCAAGGAACGCCGGCGCGCCATTCCTAGGGTGGTGTGCCTACCTCTGCTCCGTCCTCGCAGCCAGCGAAGCAACGCAAGTGGCGTCCGCGTCAGACTCGTCGCCTCTCTCGCGACGACTACATCGTAGTAGTGAAACCTCGCGTTCCCTGCGAGCTACGCACATTTGTCCCGGCCGATCGCGCGGGCGACGCCATCCGCAGCTACCTCGGTGACCGGACTACCACGCAAATTCAAGTGGGGCCAATCTGGGAACAAAACATCTTGGTCTGTAGCACCACCATTTTGCCTATGGCACAGTGACTCCTCGGGGACTTCCAGCTGCAAGTGGGTGATCAGCAGCTGCCCGTTCGAGGCCACGCCAAGGCACCAGGGGATACATGCAAGGGCATCATCAACGTAAACCCTGCTGAAAGCCCGGAGAAGATAAAGTCTGAACTGTATTGGCCTCGAGGTACTATCCTTGCGGTCCGCGAACTCGGAGATTCCGCGGCGGCGGTGGTGACTTTCGAGGGCACGAAGTTACCCCGCTTCCTCTTCTAAAAACTGCGTGGCGACGTATATCCGCGCCTACAAGAAAACGGTCCCTGTTTGCACCAAGTGCGGTACCATCGGCCATCGGCCACCTCAGTGTCCTCACCCCGCTCCAACGCAGTGTGCAAAATGTGGAACCCCCGCACCTGCAGGTCTCAATACCCATGACTGCCAACCCAAGTGCCTCCTCTGCCACGGCGCCCATGAGACTCGGACCAGAGGCTGCACGGCAAATTATCGGAAACGCAAGCAGCCCTCAACATCTCCTCGAGGAACCACCTCATATTCGTCACAGCCAGACAGCGGCACCAACCTGCATCAGTCAGCTCAACCACTCCACGCCGACACTCAGGCATTACAACCGTTCGAAGCACCAGCGGCGGTACCTCAGGTGAGCAGTTGGGCAGGGAATGCTGCTTCTAAGCCTCTCTCACCCCCTTCTGTCGATGCTCCTTCTTCCGAACTTGCGGCCCTTCGCCAGCAAGTTGCGGCACTTCAAAAGCAAAATTCTCTTTTGACTAAACAACTCGAACTCTTAAATAAGCGACTTCAACCCCAACAACAGTGTACTGCAAGGCCATCCGGTATTGCCTCCGCTGTCCAGGCGGCTACGCCAGCTACGTCCAAGCTTAGTCATTGCGCTAAGTCCACTTCCATTAAACCACCGGTTCAAGCAGTCATGTGTTCTCCAGCACTCGGAACCGGTGCCGCATCTACTCCAGAAGCTCTTGAGGCTCCTGGGGCACCTCAGGTTCTCATGCCCGCTAACCGAACTCTCCCTAGCGAGGAGCGCGCCCCGCGCATAGAGGAACGTCTTACGCGCGTCGAAGCTTCGATTAATCACCTCCTCACTAGCTTCTCTGTCCAACGCATAGTAATAGAGGTTACCCAGGCTATTCAAGCCTGGGCAGTCACCCAGTTTCAACCCAAGGCATCGCGTTCCCGCTCCTGCTCGGTGAGCAGTGAAAGTGCAGCTCCACGGCGGCGTCGTAAGGTGGCTACCACCAGCCCGCCGTCGGGACAATCCGGCCTCTGTGCTCCTCCCTGCCTCTGAGGACTCCGAGCGAGACATGGAGGGCCAAATATAAAACCGAAGACAATCACGATGGCTACCAATCGTACGTCCCGTTCAAACATTGCGTCTAAATTCGAGATCATACAGTGTAACCCTGGAGGCTTCGGGAACAGGCGAAAGCGTTCACATCTTTCCCTTTTCCTCAGCTCACTTGGCTCTCAGCCGGCCGTCTTGGCGCTCCAAGAATCTGGCCCTGCTCCATCCCTTTCTGGATACTGCTCCTATGTAGGCGGCACCACCACATGCCTCCTCGTGCATAAAGCTTACACGGCGATACAGATTGACCTCGATCTGGATTTTCCTTACGACTACTGCATGATGTCAGTGCTGTCTCAGCGGAGGGGCCAGCCATCAATACATATCTTAAACGTGTACTGTCCCCCTCGCCTTGCGAAGGCTTCGTTTGCGCATCTCTTCCATCGGGCGGTGCGTACAGCGGCCCGACAACCAGTGGTGATTGTCGGGGACTTTAATGCCCCCAGCCCTCACTGGGGTTACCACTACGAGAAGGCCCGGGGCAGAGAGCTCAAGGAGCTCATTTCTTCGCTGAGCCTCACGCTTCTTACCGATCCGGCACAACCCACACGTTCCGGCAACTCGGTCACGCGAGACACATGCCCCGACCTCTCCCTCACCCGTCACATCCGCGATGCTACATGGGAAAATTTAGGCGAAACCCTAGGCAGCGATCACTTTTTACGCCGCATTTCGTTGACACCGTGGCAGAAAATGCGCCAACACTGGGGCCAAGCCCGTCTCACCGATTGGACTCAGTTCAGAATGCAACCATTTCCCGCCGTCCTCTCCTCGACCGAATATGCGTGGGCATCATACGCCCTCCATTTGAAACAAGCGAACACTCGCACCCTTGCAACCTCTAATTTGACTCCTGCAATCGATGGGCCACACCTCCTACATCTTTGGCACGCTCGCCGCGGGCTCGTAAAGCGCTGGAAACGCAACAAACTTAATCGGAAACTTCGCGCTCGCATTGAGGCGCTCACTGCAGAGGCGGCCGCATACTCTGCACAACTTTCCGATGCTAACTGGGCAAACACCTGTTCGAAGGCTGCAAACCAGATGAGCTCTAAGAGTGCGTGGCGACTCTTTAGAAGCCTTCTCGATCACTCCACCACCAGGGGAGAAACGCGACGCCAGCTCCACCGTGCTCTGCATGCCTTTCAGGGCACTACGGATCAACTCCTGCGAGAACTTTGTGACCGCTACATCTGCCGCACAATTGATCACGCGGGCCCAGCATATACGTATTCCGGCGCCCCTAACAACGACCTCGACGCCCCATACACGCTTTCAGATTTACGATTTGCACTCACGAAAATGCGATGGGGCACGGTCCCTGGACGCGACGGAATCACAGTATCGCTCCTGGCAAATCTTCCCGACCAAGCACACCTCTCACTACTCCACCTTATAAATTCGATACGGGACGGCTCTCTGCTGCCAACGCAATGGACCACATCGGTCGTGACATTCACACCCAAATCGGCAAAGTCCATTAGTATCGAGGCACTGAGACCCATCTCACTTACGTCCTGCGCAGGCAAACTCATGGAAACCATGGTTTGCGAACGCCTTTCCGCCTACTTGGAGGCCAGGAGGACCTTTGCCGACACGATGTTTGGCTTTCGCCCGCATCTGTCGGCGCAGGACGTCCTGCTCCAGCTTCAACACTATATGATAGAGCCGACTACTATGCGCCATAACGATAAAGCCGTGCTGGCTCTCGATCTCCGTGGGGCGTTCGACAACGTCAAACACAGCACTATACTCACTAACCTGTCTACCACAAACTGCGGGCAAAAGACTTTCATCCACATTCTCGCCTTTCTACCACATCGCACCACCTTCATTCGCCTTAATTCTACCGAACATGGCCCGTACTTATTAGGCACGCGGGGTACACCTCAAGGGGCAGTCCTGTCTCCTCTGCTTTTTAACCTGGCGATGATGAACCTCCCCTCTCTTCTAAGCGAGGTCGAGGGAATACAACACGCACTATATGTGGACGATATCACAATCTGGACCAACACCGGCTCCTTAGCGCAAATCGAAGAACGCCTGCAAAATGCTGCCCTTCTGGTGGACACCTACGCTGGTTCATGCGGCCTGGAGTGCTCTCCAGCTAAATCGGCTCTTCTTTCAGTCTCTCCGCTACCGCCGCCTAAAATTTTTCTTCCGTCCGGGCCCGTCTCGTCAGTGCAAAATATTCGGGTTCTTGGCTTTCACCTCACATCGTCCTTGGATCGAAAGGGCACAATAGCAGGCCTCAGACGCACCAGCGAGCAGGTGAGCCGCATGATACGGCGAGTGTCTAACAAGCGCGGCGGCCTCCGCAGGTCTCAGTCCCTCCGATTGGCCCACGCGTTTGTGACCAGTCGCATCCTCTACGCCTTGCCTTACCTTCGCCTGCGTCGTCGACACGAGCTCCAGCTGGACGTCCTTCTTCGTTCAGTATACAAACGCGCTCTGGACCTACCTATTGCAACTTCCAACAGCCAATTCGCGGCTCTGGGGGTACACAACACCTTTGCAGAGATGCGCGAAGCTCATCGCTTTATTCAAATCAATCGACTGTCGCAGACGCCTTCAGGGCGGCGTCTTCTACACAGACTTGGACTTAACCCGAAATCTCACCAAGATCCTATGCAGCCGGTACAAGAGCTCTGGCATCAAAAGCTATGGGTGGAACCTCTACCCCGTAATATGAACCCCGACCTCCATCCTGGACTAGCATGCGCCGCGGCCCTTCATACGCGACACTCCGATCGTCCTGGTGTTTTCTACGTGGACGTCTCGGGTCTCTCCCACTCGGGTCACTTCACGGCTGCCGTGATTACAGAGGGCAAACACGTCGATGGCCTCTCCTTTCGAGCAGACACAGTAACGCACGCTGAAGAGGTTGCCATAGCTTTGGCCGCCTCTCACCCTGCCTCATGCACCATCCTGACGGACTCGCACTTGGCCTGTTCTCAGTACGTTCAGGGTTTCATTGCCCCGCTGGCTGCTAGCCTACTACAGGCAGCCTCTTGGCGCTTTAACCCTCATCCCATTCGTATAGTCCGGACCCCAGGCCACTCGGGCCTGCCCGGCAACGAGGCGGCAAATGCCGCCCCGCCGCGGTGGTCTAGTGGCTAAGGTACTCGGCTGCTGACCCGCAGGTCGCGGGTTCGATTCCCGGCTGCGGCGGCTGCATTTCCGATGGAGGCGGAAATGCTGTAGGCCCGTGTACTCAGATTTGGGTGCACGTTAAAGAACCCCAGGTGGTCAAAATTTCCGGAGCCCTCCACTACGGCGTCTCTCATAATCAGAAGTGGTTTTGGGACGTTAAACCCCACAAATCAATCAATCAGGCGGCAAATACCGCTGCCCGCGCTTCTCCTGTCCGGGCCGTGGCCCCTCCATGTCCCGAGACGGAATCTGACAATACCAACCTGACGCGCTTTCGCGAAATTTCGGCTTATTACCGGGCTCCGCGCCGCCTCTACCCGGACCCCGCACGCGGTTTGGAGATAGCGGACGAACGACTGCTACGCCGCCTGCAGACTAACACCTTTATCAGTCCGACGGTCACCAGACACTTTTTGCCGGAAATCAATGGCACGTGCTCGACCTTGCATGTCCTCGCTGACACATATCACGTCGTAGCATCGTGCCCAGTTAATCCCGTCCCTTTCTCATCCCCTTTTCCTATCCCAACTAAAGAGGCTTGGCAGGAGCACCTGCTCGGCTGCTCTACCTTGGCTGCGCAACGCTCCTTGGTGGAGCACGCACGGGCAGCTTCCAGCTCCACTGGCGTCCCGGAATAGGGTCTGGCCACTCTAGCACGCCGATGGGCCACGTCGACACTCTCTAGTAGACTTTTTCTGAAATAAATGTTTTTTACCACCACCACCATCAAACGGCGACGCCTTCGGTGGACCTCGGTTATCGATTGGGCAACCCTTAGAAACGCAATGAGAATCCGTTCTCTGCTTCGACATGTCGTGAGCTACATGGCACGGGTTATCTAAGTACAGACTCCACCGCGGTACTTGCGTGAGAATGCAGCCAATCGCATCGGCACACGTGCAGTAGAGCAGTTTGTTAGAACCGGAAATGCAATAATCCGGCCTGCAAGAGACGCTTATCGGCTTCGATCTTTTGCGCAGGCCACAAGAGCGCGGTACGCGTACCTCAAGAACACTTGTTGAGAAGCACGCGCACAGACAGGAGGAATAAAAAGCTCGTCTCGTGTGTGCTAGGATTTCCTTCTAGCCGTCGCTGGCCCTCTCGTCTATATCAATTGGGCAAAAATATTTTGACCAAAAATGGGCCGTCCAGCAAGTCCGCGATACAGTCGTTAGACTATAGGACTCTCAATCCCAACTTGGGAGCCCTGAGCTCGCTCGCATGCTCCCTGAAAGACATTTATAAATGTTATTCCATTCATCCACCGGTGAATGAGAGAAAAGCGATGACATTATGCTTCCCATTTATGGTTTTCGTTTTAAGGCGCACTTCAAAGCGCACGCATAGGATAAAAATGAGACTGAAAAAATTGGCAGATTCCATGTACAGTGGGAATCGATGATACGCGAAGCACGGATGCGAATGATATGTCACTTCTAAAGTCAGAACAACGTTACGAGGTGGAATTAAATTATCCCGTACATGACTTCCATGTCTTGATTGTCATGCTTGAACATGTCATTTACATGCGTCGCCTATGACGTCACGTGATACGAACTTCGGTATATGTGGAGCTAGCGAAAGGGCCTCGAGCGCATCATGAAAAGCCCAATATACTCTAATGTAGCGTTGACGCGCACGCAGGCTGGGCACAGCGATGCTACGTTATCAAAACGCGAGCACTGTGTAGTGTGACGCCAGGCGTGACCAGCGTCC
Source organism: Rhipicephalus microplus (assembly GCF_043290135.1). Taxonomy (NCBI): domain Eukaryota; kingdom Metazoa; phylum Arthropoda; class Arachnida; order Ixodida; family Ixodidae; genus Rhipicephalus; species Rhipicephalus microplus. The sequence continues at coordinate 101,852 of NW_027464840.1, forward strand.
GTCGGCGCAGCCCGACGGCAACCAGCGCGAAATGCAACGTGCGATACATGACCCAGACAACACTGCGTCTCCCTTTTTTCGTGATGGAGGGACGCCAGACACGCTGAAACGCACATACGTCAGTGTGGCGTGCGCCCGCGAGTATATGGCAGGACCGGCGCCTGGCGTGCCAAAGCCGGCGTGACGTGACGAAATGAACACCAGCGAGCACGCGCACCACTTCACGTCGAAGTGTATTGGAGTCTTGGCGTCTTGATTGTGGCTTGTAGTCATGTTCTCACATGACACGCATCTCATGATTATCATGTTTGCACCGGTCACATATCTTTGTCATCCATTGGCGTCACGTAATACCAGATTTTGCACATGTGACGCTAGCGAAACGGTCGCGAGTGCATCATCAGACATGCCCCGCCGTGGTGTTCTCGTGGCTAAGGTACTCAGCTGCTGACGCGCAGGTCACGGGATCCAATCCCGGCTGTGGCGGCTGCATTTCCGGTGGAGGCGGAATTGTTGTAGGCCCGTGTGCTCAGATTTGGATGCACGTTAAAGAACCCCAAATGGTCGAAATTTCCGGAGCCCTCCACTACGATCTCTCATAATCATATGGTGGTTATGGGACGTTATACCCCACATAAAATCAATCAATTACTTGACACACGTCGTGATTATCATGTTTGGATGTGACATTTAACTATGTCGTCTGTTCGCGTTGTGTAATACCGAGTTTGGTACATGTAAAGCTAGCGAAACGGCCGCGAGCGTATCATGAGCGTAGCATGCAGTTATGTTGCAACATGACTCGCACCTCATGTTTATCGAGTTCGCACCAGTATCATACCTTTGTCATTCATTCACGTCCCTTAATACCAAATTTGGTATAAGTGAAGCTAGCGAAAGGGTTGCCAGTGCATTATGAACGTATCATGTAGTCATGTTGGTGCATGACACGCATCTCACGATTATTATGTTTGCACCAGTCACATAACTTGGTCATCCATTCACGTAACGCAATATAAGTTTGATATATGTGACTCAAGCGAAACGTCCGCGAGCGCATCATGAGCATGGCATGTAGTCATGTTGTTACATGACACGCATGTCATGTTTTTCATGTTAGGGTCAGTCGCTTGCGTTCGGCATGCAGTCATGTCATACCATACCAGCTATGCAACATGCCATGTGAACAAAACCACCGCGAGAGCTCCAGAACCATGATATGTAAATCATGACATTCATGACATACAGGTCATAATTTTCATTTTATGACTAGTCAGATAAGTTCTTCATACCGTCTTGTTATGCCATACCAAGTTTGGTATTGATACCATTATGGAAACAACCAGGAGAGCTAGAAGTAGATAGATAGATAGATAGATAAATAGATAGATAGATTAGATAGATAGATAGATAGATACGCTCAAAGCCACCGAAGTTCACTTAGAAATGCTTCCTATTTAATAACATGGTACCAGATGTAACACAATACACGAAACGAAACAAAAGCAGCATATTTACTTTTTTATGTTTTGTTCGGCTGACACTATTCCTTAGAATAGACCGTGTCTATGCCTTCCGGAAGCCTTGGTCAGTCTTAAATATAAATACATACACTCGTGGCCAAGATTGATGGTTTCTTCAGAAATGTGGACACAACACTTCCTTGGCACCGCAGCCACTCGCAATCTGGGCGCTCACCAACGAACACGAGCTCAACCACAAGCAGCACGCACCACAACTGCGAATAGCCTGATGGCCCACAAGAACGATGCGACATTCGTTGTTTCTCGGCGAAGTGCAGTAATGCTGCAGGGACTGCAACGCTGATGCGAACGCGCCACCGAATGCCGGCGTCGGTTGCGTTGTGTGCCACCACAGCGCACAAAGCGACCAGCGTCGTCCGCCCGTTGATATATGCAGTAGAGCTTCTAGGCCTTGACGAAGTTTCTTCAGGTGGCGGTGGCTCAACGCGCCAAACTCACACACAATTTAACGCACACGCACTGATTGACTACCGCAATGCCCGCGCTATCCAGGAAAGACGCCATCGGCGCGCGCTCGCCTTGCGCACATGACATGAAAAGGCGCAGTGGCGCGGCGAGAAATCCTAGTGGCCATCCGGGTCGTTTGGGACCACCGAGACTGCAGCCACGGCCTGCCAGTCGCGCCACTAGATCATATTTTAGTTCACTATAGAAGAAAGGCATGGAGAGTACCACGCGGGGGTCTGTTGGTGGTTTACGGGCCCTTTATAATGACATATCAACCTTCCTTTTCCGTGCTTCGCTTATCGTCAATTCCCACTGTAAGTGGGATCTGCCAATTTTTAGGGGCGAAGCTCCTTATAGCGGCACCCGTTCATCCCTCGTAGTCGTAGTAGTAGTGTGTAAGCAATCTTACATTTTGACCTCCAAGGTGGTGCCGGTGGGAGATTTCTTCTGTGCGTTGTTGAACAATAAAAAAAATGGCAGCATATCCAAGGAGTGAGTGATAGAGATTGGGGCGAAGCATTTGTCCGTCCATTCATTCTTGCTTCCATCTGTCCATATGTCCATCTGCGTGACCGTCCATGCGTCCATCCGCCCATCCGCACGTGCGTATGTTCTTGCGTCCGTTCCTGCGTTCGTCCTTGTATTCGCCCCTTCGCCCGTTCATGCGTCCATCCATGCATCTGTGTGTGTGTCCGTTCGTCCATCTATTCAACACTCCAAGTATCACCATCTCGCGTTTTTTCATACTATATTCCCCATATAGAAGCACCATCATCCAGCGAGCATTCCAAGGTGGCACACACACACTTTCTTACGGCTTGCGCTTCGAGTCTACTTCCCACCTTTAACCACCTCGAGTTCATGGTTCATTGCATTCATGGCACTGCGGCCCAACGCTCGCTAAACCTTTCTAAAACCAAAGAGGTTACACCCAGCGAGTATTCCGTAGCAACTTTTTCCTGTCAGATAGTGCTCAATGTACATGCCAATGGCTGCTAATGAGAAATGAGAGACAGGAAAATTTGGCTTTTACTTTCTTACGGCTTGCGCTTCGTATCTCCTTCCCACCTTTAACCACCTCGAGTTAATGGTATATACTAGTTCATTGTATTCATAGCACTGCGGCTCAACACTAGCTAAACTTCCTAAATCTAAGGAGGTTACACCCAGATAGTATAACGTAGCAACCCTTTCTTGTCAGATAGTGCTCAATGTACATGCCAATGGCTGCTAATGGGGATAGCAGCGTGTGCGTTGACTAAAAGCCGAATGCTCCTGTCTCTCATTCCCCCTTAGCAGCCATTGGCACGTACATGAGCATTATTTTCTATTGTTCAACAACGCACAGAAATCTCTCACCGGAACCACCCTGGAGGTAAAAAATGTCATACTTGTTACACACTACAACGGCTACGAGGGATGAACGGGTGGTGGTATAAAAAGCTTCGCCCCTAAAATTCGCAGCGTGCGCGTTAACTAAGAGCCGAATTCTCCTGTCTTTCATTCCTCCTTAGCAGTCAGTGGGCACATTGAGCAATACCTGACAAGAAAGGGTTGCTACCGTATACTCGCTGGGCGTAACCTCCTTGGTTTTACAAAGGTTTAGCGAGTGTTAGGCCACAGTGTCATGAGTACAGTGAACTAGTATATACCAAGAACCCGAGGTGGTTAAAGGTGGGAAGTAGCACGAGGCGCCAGCTGTAAGAAAGTGTGCGTGTGCCTCCTCTCGTTCAGTCCTTGGAATGTCCGCTGGATGGCAGTGCTTCAATATAAGGAATATATGATGAAAAGATGTGAGATGGTGGTACTTGGAGTGTTGAATAGGCGGACGAACGGACACAGAGACAGTTGCATGGAAGGACGCACGGATGGCTGCATGGACGGATGGACGCATGGACGGACGCAGGGACGAATGTACAGATGGACGTGCGGACGCACAAACAGATGCACGCACGGACGGGTGAATGGACGCACAGGCGGCCACACAGACGCACGCATGAACAGATGGAAGCAAGAACGAATAGACGGACGAATGCTTCGCCCCACTCTCCATCATTCACTCCGTGGATATGCTGCCATTTTTTTTCTTGAGTCTTTTGTGTGGCTCATTGTATACATCGTGCTAGCACGTGCTACTTTCTGGATTGGCAATTAAAAGTACGTCGTCTATTATCGGGAGGGCGTGAGGATCGGAGAGCGCGCGTAGTTTCATTGTGGCCTGTGGAAACATTTTCAACCCTACAAAATACACTCTGAAAAAGACACACATACAGATAATGTAGTGGTTGAATATTATACAGTGTGAAATAATTGGAAAATGTATTTTGGAGCACCATGACAATATACGCATAAAAGTACTAACAACAAATTTTTAAAGACATTTTTAGCGCGCCCTTCAAAGCTCCGTATGCTTGTTGAGCTCAATACAGACAAAGGTTACTGCTTTACAGTAAAAAATAAAGTACGCGTGCACGTGACGATAAGATTTTGGAACTTAAAATACACCTTGATTTCTTGATCAGACATTGCTAGTTTATCTTTGAACAAGATAAGATTTAGTATCAATATTAGGATGACATTTTGAAAACAAAAATTAATTCAAGCCTACCGAGTTTCTGGCTTTGGGCCAGCGTAAGCACTCCAAGCAACTGAGGCATTCTCCACATAGCACAGAGTCATGTCGAGAATGCCGCGATCAACCAGTCCTGATAAAGTCCTGAGGAATATAAGTTACCAGGGGGGGGGGCATATGTGACACCCTAGCTGCCGCTATAGGGGACGCACGAGTCGGGACAACAGGGTCGCGTTCCGCCAGTTCTTGAGCCTTCTGGACTATCTTTAGCCGGTGGTGGGACTCGGGTATCCTGAGTGCCTCTTCCCAGTTGGACTCTCCGTTGAGAGGTCCCTGAGGAAACGCGTAGCATTGCCAGAGCATGCGAGAAAGTGGACAGTAGACTTCTGTGCAGTGTGGGCATGGTGGATTTATGTGGGAGTTGTAACAAATGGCTGAGTCGGCCACGTGATAGGTATGATCTCGCTTGTAGCATGCGAAAGGCTATCTCTAACACTTTCGGGCTTAGTATGTGGTAAGGGGTATTGCCTTCTACTACTACTCCTACTACTACTACTACTACTACTACTACTACTACTACTACTACTACTAGGATCCAGAGCTTAAGGAGCTTCGCCCTTAAAATGCGAATGCATTGCATAACGTCCATTATGGTGTTTCGCACGTGAAACTGCAGCGCTAGAAGAAAAATGTTTTCTTTTTTTCTTACATTATACAGCAAATAGCGCCATTCACTGCAAGTGGCGTAGGTGTTTCGTGAGAAACGTGGTATGCGTTTTCGTCTATAGTAGGTAGCGTGCATGGTCAAAAAAAATTGGCAGATCCCACGTACAGTGGGAATCGATCATAAGCGAAGCACGAATGAAAAGAGTTGATAAGTCACTTTGAAGTCAGCACAACGCTACGAGGTGGAGGTAAGTGATGCCGTACATACCTTCCATGTCATGATTATCATGTTTGGATGTGACGTTTAGCTCCATCTGCTCAGGTCACCTGATACTGAGCCCCGCCGCGGTGGTCTAGTGGTTAAATACTCGGCTGCTGACCCGCAGGTTGCGGGATCGAATCCCGGCTACGGCGGCTGCATTTCCGATGGAGGCGGAAATGTTGTAGACCCGTGTGCTCAGATTTGGGCGCACGTTAAAGAACCCCAGGTGGTCTAAATTTCCGGAGCCCTCCACTACGGCGTCTCTCATAATCATATGGTGGTTCTGGGACGTTAAACGCCAAATATGAATGAATGAACCTGATACTGAATTTAGTTTATGTGGAGCTAGCAAAACTGCCCTGAGCACGCTATGAGCATAGTATGTTGTGATGTTCTTACATGACACGCGTTTCAGGATTATCAAGTTTGCATCAGTCATATATTCCTTCATCCATTGACGTCACGTAACATCAAATTCGGTATATGTAGAGCTAGCAAAACGGCCACGAGCGCATCATGAAGGGCCCAGTATACCCTAAGGTTGCATCGACGCGCGCGCACGCTGGGCGCAATGACGCTACGTTAGCAAAACGCGAGCCCTATATATATAGTCTGACGCCAGGCGCGACCAGCGTCCGACGGCGTGGCCCGATGGCAACCGGCGCGAAATGCGACATGCTGCATTTCGCGCCGATGCGTTATCAAGACAAGACTGCGTCTCCCTTTTTTCGTGACCGAGAGACGCCAGACGCACTGAAATGCGCATGCATCAACACAACGCAGCGCGGCACGCGCCTGCGAGTATATTGCAGGACCGGCACCTGGCATGGCAACGCCTACGGGACGCTACAAAATGAACGCCAGCGAGCACGCGCTCCGTGTCACGTCAAAGTGTATTGGCGCCTTGACTGTGGCGTGTAGTCATTTTTTCACATGGCACGCATCCCCTGATTATCATGTTTGCAGCAGTCACATGCCTTTGTCATCCATTGGAGTCGCGTACGTAATACCAACTTTCGCATATGAGAACCTTGCCAAACGGCCGCGAGCACTTCATCAATGTGGCATGTAGTCAGGTTGTTACATGACACGTATGTCGTGATTATCATGTTTTGATGTGTCATTTACGTATGTAGTTCATTCGCGTCGCGTAATACCGAGTTTGGTACATTGGAAGCTAGCAAAACGGCCGCGATCGCATCATGAGCGTAGCATGTAGCCATGTTGCTACATGACACGCATCTCATGTTTATCATGTTTTCACCAGTATCCTACCTTCGTCATCCATTCGCGTCCCGTAAAACCAAATTTGGTATATGTCACGCTAGCGAAATGGCCGCGAGCGCATCATGAGCGTGGCACATAGTCATGTTGTTACATGACACGCATGTTATAATTTTCATGTTATGGTCTGTCGCTTGCGTTCGCCATACAATCATTCCATACCATACCAGTTTTGCAACATGACATGTAAAGAAACCACTCAAGACCCGCAGGGCCATGAAATGTAAGTCATGACATTAATGACATGCATTTCATGACTTTCATGTCATGACGAGTCAAATATGTTATTCATACAGTCATGTTATGCCATACCAAGTTTGGTATCGATACCATTATCGAAACGGCCAGGAGAGCTAAAAGCCGTAGGTGGCTAGATAGATAGATTCGCTCAAAGTCGCCAAAGTTCGCTAAGAAATACTGTGAAGTGAACAAAACATACACTGTTTGTTCTCGGCTCGGCGTTGGCGTATCACAGCGGCGGCACACATTTCCGGATGTTCTGTAGAGGCGTCCAGCCATCGAGAGGGCGAGAGTGAGGCCAACGCCGACTAAATTTCAAGGCCGAAAGGCTGCCGCAGTGACGTAAGAGGGTGGAGGCCGCAGAGACGTCAGAGGGTGACGTCAGAGGGTGGGGATTACGCCGCGAACGCGGCGGAAAGCCTGTGTTTCGTTCACGTTTTAGGAGAACCAACGATCTCACAGCTGCTGCGGCTAGATTGGGCCGAATAAAAGATGTGAAAAAAAAAAAAAACTCCCAAGCATTTCCCTGAGGGTGAACATGGTTAAGTGTGAATGCACGGGGTGATGCTATGAGGGGTATTTATTAATTCGCACTATTATATTTATTATTCACACTATGGTGCCTTTATGGTGTAATGGTTTCTGGGAATCGCAATTTGATCACACGGGGGAGTTTACGTTAACTCACTGGCGATTGCCAACGGATTTTAACTTTACTCCCGAGCGAAGGGGGAGGGGGACGCGCGCAGCGGCGTTAAAGATATAAGGCGTGTTACTGACACCGATATCAGCGTCGCGTCCGTGGCTTATTCAGTAGAGCGTCGCGCTGCGGCCCGCCAAGTCCTCTTTCTTTTAAAGATAGAGAGAAGACTGCGGACGCCGCCGACGGCGGTGGATGGTTTGGGGTCGCTTATAAAGTGTATTCACACTTAAAAAAAGTCTTACTGAGCATGCTCAGTTGGGAAACTGGGCCCCCAACCTCAGACGTCACTGCGACAGCCTTTCGGCCTTGAAATTTAGTCGGCGTTACGCGCGAACGGACGAGAAAGGGCGCAATAGGAGAGACCGAACGGCGAGGGACGGCGAAGCACTGATTTTACCGTCTCCTACACTCTCTCGCATTACATGCTCTGGTTGCTAGGGGAGAGGATAACCATTTGCCCGCAGCTGTTGCTATGAGAGAGGGAGTGAGAGGGAAGTGCGAGAGTGGCGCCGTAAACAACGGCAGAAGCGTGACATAACGCGACTGAAAAATGCATTCGCATTTAAAGGGACTCTGAAATTCTTTTTCAAGCAACCATGGAATGAATTCAATAAAAAAATGCCTCCACTTCTCTGAAGAAAATCGTGAGGATATACGAATGCATTGCGTGGTGTCCATAACGGTTTTTCCACGTGAGAACCTCTCGCTCGGTGGATTGCGTGTCGAACGGTTGTGCCCCCGCGATCTCCGACTACAGCGCAGTTCTGGCTGACCAACTCACCCTCCGCCACCTCCTGATGCCGTGATGATCTCGCTGAGTGGTACCCCATCTTCGGTCATTTTCGACCGTGTCCCCATCCTTCTCTGCCTTATTTTTGCTGCCGAGATTCGACTGGACATTGAAGGCGATGCGAAAATTACCGTAACCTTCGTCGAGTTGGTACAGAATCGATGCAGCACAACCACCTGGAGAACAGATGCGCACCCACTGGACACGTAGCGTCTCGCAAGTGTCTCTCATTGTTTGATTTTTTATTGTTTGCTCACTGATTACCAGCACAAACAAGACGCTGGAAACTGTCGTTGGCTAAATGACACCTCTAGGGAGCCTACATGAACGGCCGTTCATGTAGGCTCCCTAGACACCTCTCGCTTACAGCGCTGCTGTAAGGGATCGAGTTTAGTGGCTCACACGTACGGCTGGCCCGTAGCGAGGCGTAAAACTCGGTCGGTGTTGGATGTAACTTCCTTTCCACCGTCACGGTACCAGTGCACTGCAGCCGAAGATGTCATAAGAAATGCAATCGCATTTAAAATTATTAACGATCAGCTCGGCATCCCAGTCCCCACGTGGGAGCTGCCCGCAATAGAGTGATCTGTGCTTTGGAGGACCAAATAAAAGTTTATCCAATCCAATCCCCGAAGGGAACGCTGATGGAATGCGAAGCAGCAGCGATGCGCACAGCATTGACTCAGTTCAAATGGTCGTCAACGCGTGTGCTGGAAGAACGGTTTGAAGCAAAACTTGGTGTTTGTTTGAAACGCGAACATGGGAGGTGGGTAGGGTTTCCTGTAACTTTCTTCTCGGAAAGACTGTTCACTCGATGTGCGCTCGAACGTTGCGAGTGGTGGAGAGAGTAAAGTGAGAGAGATGACACACGGCGAGTGGCGACAGGCTAGGTATAGTGATGTCAAGGAACGTGCATGCGCACTGCAAAGGAAGACGTGAGCTCCCCCCCCCCCCCTAACACGTGTGGCCAGGGGAGCGTAGTTCGGATAAAGGGACAGCGTTACACAGGCTAGTCAAAGAGCTACTTCGCATATAAAAAAATTAGTGGCTCACGAATTAAACGCCACAATAATTTCAAGAATTTCGCCAGTACTAGCGAAGTTACGAAGAATTGTCGCACGCTGCAAACGCAATCTCTCTTCTTTCGTCCCGACGACAGCTCTGGAAGCTAAGCAGGGAGAAATACCATGGGCAAAAAAATTACGTCACACGCACCTCGGGACCATGAGCACTGCTTTGTTTTTTTTTCTGCGAATAAGTGGCTTTTTTAGTTTGATCGCCTGCCCACGCGTGGACAAGTCGCGGCCTTCCGCGGTGACTACTGTTACGACCAAGGGCGCCATGTTCTAATCACCCAAAGTATAATATATGCCTTCTACGTGTGACGTTTGAGTGTCTTCCCTCATTTGTCGTGAGAAAAAGAGCAATTTTTAGCTGACTTTGATAATTCATTGTGAATCTCAGAGCCTGTGCTGCGCTATAACATCTTGAACGCGTGTTCTCGGGAGCCCCTACTACCTACCGGCAGCTTTTTCTGACCATGCCTTGCTCAAAACGTGCGGCAGGGCACCTTTAAAAGGAAACACTTAAAGGAAGCACTTCGCAATGCAATGAGAAATAAAGAATAAAGAAAAAAGAAAAAGAAAGGATAGACCAGAAAAGAAAGAAATTGAGAAAGGGGGAGCGGAATAAAGAAATAAAAAGGCGGAAATAAAGAAAAGTTGGAGGTCTTGCACGCACACGCCAAGCTCCTCTTTTGCCCATTCTCCGGATAGGGCAAGAACTTTTAATGGTTTTTTAGGGCAACGAGAACCCAGTGTAATAGTACATTAACATTGTATATTGCATGCGCATTTACGTACGTGTGAATATCAAACATAAATCCAAATTATCTCTTGGTGCACCCCTGAACATCTTTATTCAATATATTTGCATTCTTTTAGGAATACCACTTTATACCCATACAATGCAGGCATGTCCATGCTGTGCAAAATATCAGTAGAAGGCTTAACAATATAAACTTCATGGGGTTTGTTTCCTAGTTTTAATGAACTAACGCAGTTTTCTTCATGTCATCGCTTCCTATAGAGCTAATGTGGTTGTGAACAAATTGGTGTTCATCTTGCTCATTTGGGTAACCATCGCCACCTTCGAAAATGGCTAGAAAGTGGGGGCACTTTTCTCAGACTTGAATCGAGTAGACAGCCGAAATATAATTCCTACGCAGATGCGCCACCACTTGTAGAACTGGCACTGGTGTAACCGGAGCTACCACCATTGCTGGCACCGGAGCCTTGGGGACGGGTTGAGTAGCCACTGGGTTGGCCGTATACACCGTAGTAGCCATAGCCGGGGTAACCAGAGCCATATCCCCCATCATATCCTCCGTATCCTCCATATCCGCCGTATCCTCCATATCCGCCGTATCCTCCATATCCGCCATATCCACCGTATCCACCGTATCCGCCATATCCACCATACCCGCCATATCCACCGTATCCGCCATATGGATAGCCAAATGGTTCGTAACCTTCGTTAAGGAAGAAACAGAGAAAAAAAAAGTCACAGCTTTGCAGCAAAGGCGAACCAATGAGCATGACAGCAACAAATTCGAAGGTCACGTGAGGAAATACGAGCAGATTAAAACCTTCCCCACGTTTCTCATGCACAAATAACGCACGAAACATACTCACAGGTACATATAAACGCGAATAAGCGTTCTCGTTGCTTATTCGCTCTGTTAGAAAAGCGTGCCCTTTTTTTGCAAACGCAGACTGTATACATCTGGTGCAGTGACTTTGTGAGCCTGGTAACTACAACCATAAAGTTTTCTAATATATACTAGAGGAAACTCTGGCGCTACTGTCTATGGGACACAGATTTATCTAATTCTCATACTTTTGAACTGCTTCTGGATCCAGTCTGCAGTTCATGCATCATAATATACGGATTGATAAGAAAATGCGTAGTGCAATTTTTTTAAAATTATTTTTTTCAAAATTGAGATGGCCATAGTACGTAGCACTTATATATGCAGGTATGTGGTGGAAGCTAGTAATGTGTAAATATGCCCTTGCGTAACGGAACCGAAAGCGCTGCGTCAAGAATGTGTTACAATTTGTGCCTAGTGTTAGTGTCAAGCGGCACGTAAGATATACAGGGGTAGAAAGTCTCACAAGTAAGCCTCACAATATGGTACATCAATAGAGTCAAAGTGCTAGAGGCCCATGGGCAGTGCGCTGTCCACGCTCGTAAAAAAAAAAAAAACAGATGGTCAAAATCATCCGGAACTCTCAACTACAAGTTCACCCGGATTACTATATTATGGTGTGGCTTGTAATACTATCGTTGTTATGGTACGTAATACACCAGAGTTTATCACACTGTTTTTAGCCATAACAAAAACATACAACAAAGGTCATCATCATTATCCCGACCACGCACACTCCAGGGCGAAAGCCTTCCGCCAGTCAACTCTGTCCTGTGCTTGCTGCAACGACTTTATACCCTCAAACTTCCTAATCTCATCTGCCCACATAACTTTCTGTCTCCCCTCCGACCCCTTGCTTTCTCTTGGAATCCAGTTAGTTACCCTTAATGACCAGTGGTTATCTTGCCTTCATGCTTCGTGTCTTGCCCATGACCATTTTTCCTATTTATTTCGATTATGCATGACGCCCTTAACACCCGTTTGTTCCCTGATACATTCTGCTCAGTGCTTGTTGTTTAGGGTCACACCTATTATTTTATTTCCGATGCTCGCTGTGTCGTCCTCAACCTAAGTTGAACCCTCCTTGTAATACTGGTTTCTGCTTCGTAGGTAAGCACCGGTAAGATGCAGCAGTTATATACGTTTTTATGGAGGGACAGTGGCAAACTACCAGTCATGATGTGAGAATGCTTTCCGAATGCGCTCCACTCCACGGCGGTGGTCAATGGTCTCCCCGGTGACCTCTGCTGGTAAAGCACTACCTCACCCGAGAAGGATTGGCAATCCTGGCACAGTATCTGGCGACTAGTTCCCCCATGAATGCACATTAAAGTTGTCTGTCCGTAAACAAGGGTCATTAAATTGCGAAAACGAGTGAAAAGCTAGTCTTACCATAGCCGTAGTTGCTTACTCCTAGACCGGCACGGCCACCGAGGTGTGCTCCTAGGTTCCCTCCGATCGAAAAGGTCCCTCCTGGGAATCCACTAGGACCAACTCTATCGACGCCGGCATACACGTTAGCGCTTATTCCGCCAGTTGCACCCACGTCACTTCCCAGACGACGAGTTCTTGCGGCACTCGTCAGTGCGGCTGTTGACAAAACACAAATGGAACAACAAATTTGAAAATACAGTACAATGAAGAAAACTGGGTGTTATCATGTTAGATACGAAATAATAAATGCACAGGGTGTAAAAAACAAAAACTTCCGTCGTTTTTTTTTATTACGAGGTTATTGGAACGTAAGACATCACAAACTGGATGCTCACCTAGTAATCTTTTACTACATTGTCGAGAGAGTAAGCTATTGCCAGAATAGTTGACCGGTAATATAGGCCATCGCAGGGAACTTTGGGATACAACAGCTTCCGCTTCGACGCACTACGCGGGCTAGCAGCGGCACGCGCGCATTTTTGTACAGCTCCTTAAAAAAAAAAAAACACCTTTCCGTGCAATGTCCGTGCTTTAGTAGTTGGTTTTTTATTTTTGATATCTGTGACTGTGACGATGACAAGCTACGAAAGCCCTGAACCACAAGGAAATTTTTTCATCGCATTAAAATGGTCTGCAATGCTTTTATGCTGCTCAAGGGTGCTGTCAGTTCAGCTAGCAGATCAGTCGATGCAGAAAACAGTTTTCATTTTATGATACGTTACTGCTGATAAAAAATAACCATTTTAAAGATCTCAGCGGATAGGGATGACTGTAGCAGTGTGCTCACAGTTCATTTCGGGATCGCTGCTTCGGCCGACTTCGTCAGTCGGTCGGCATGAAGCGCCAAACTTATTGAGGGCATTGAGATATATTTTTTTCTAGCCTTCAGCGCGCTATAAGAAGTATTTCTTAGTCGAAGTCAGATGCTCATTTAAACGGTATTTTGATCAAGCGGCGCGGCACGGCGGCACAGAAACAATACAGTCAGACGTAGACGGCGCTGAATAATCGAAATCCTGCGCTTTTTTTAACGCACTTGTTCGTTTGGGTGCCATCCTGGCACACAGTTTGACCGAGATAACGCAAATGCACTCGTCCAGTGCTTCGTGTAAATTTACTCTTGAGTGAAGCTTTTGCTATTTTGTCATGTATACGAGTACAATGGCCGGCACCCATCTCGTATGACAAGTCGATTTCACCCGCGCCTTCCCATATTGTATTCGCTATGCATTGGCCCGAAAATTTATTTCTTAATATAATATTCGCAGCAAATTCATGCGTAAGCTTTTTTTTAGTGCAGAATACACACGTATATGTGATAAATTGGTTTTCAAACACTGTGGCTTCAACTTTCCGTATTCAAAGGCTACGTGTCACTGTGGCTCTCCGCGGCCTACGTCATTTTTTTTCTTCGTTCTATTGGAATCGTTACACGCCGTTTGTCTTTCACACTCGAGTTGACGCAGCCAACGGCTGAACAACCGACCATGGTTTATCGTGAAGCAGATAAACGGGTGACGACGCTCGCGTATCCCGAATAATCTGAGGCTTGCGGCTTGCGGCGATTCGCCGTCGCTTACTCTTCTCGAACCGGAAGCCGGTAGCAGACGGCACTTCCCGCAATTCCTCGCTCTTTTACTGGTCACCTATTCAGTCAATGCGCAGTTTAGTACCGCAATAAGGAATGCAGAAACGTGTTTGATGAGTGAGGCTTGGCATATCAATAATAGCGGTAGCGCACGCGTCAGCCAACGGTATATTACCTTGCTTAAAAACAAAATTCGCAAGTAAAAAGGCAGCAACTGCAAGCAAATAGGTAGTAAATGCAACGCTCGCCATCTTTCTTGGACTGTTAGAAATCTTATGAATTCTGTTTACCACCTACGTTAATAAACAGCTACTAAACCAGCCACCATTACTAACTATTTTCTACCTGTTTACTGCCTACGTTAGTAAACAGTAAGTAACTGGAATGAAACAAGTTGTAACTGAAGCCTTTACTTACTTTCTTGCACGGTTACTGCCATTTTGCTACCCGGCCGTGAACTATCTAATCTAAAATATTAAGTGATACTTATTCTAATGATCTACGTGAGAAATCATCTTGCCGTATCAACTTAAACGAAATAATTACGCGTTAGATATTTATGGATATAACAACAATAATTTTAAATTACGCAACCAGATTATGTAAGCGTCATTATTCCATTATGAAAACGGAGAAGTGAGTTAATGGACCATGAGCAAGGGCTGCATGCGTTGTAATAGGCAATTACAACAAACGTATTAAATTAGAGGAAACTGACCTAACAGGTGGACCAGAAATAACGAGACGGTCAATATTAATCCGGAGTCCTTATCTCGTGTCTCATAATAATATTGTGATTTTGGCACATAAAACCACAGAAACTATTATTACCCTCTAACCATTCATTTATTTGCGCAGCGAAATCTTCAGCACTGAGATTATGTCAATGCATTCGGAACCTTGTTTCAACCACTATGGATAATGCTTCCTTGCGGCACTATTATAATCCGTTGATGCGAACCATCATTTTTGTAAGTATGGTTTATTAAAAGTCTTTTCCTTCATCTTTAAACGTGCATAATCAGGTACTTTGCTATAGTGCCATAGGCTCTAGTTTTTTGTAACTCATCCTGAAACACAAGTGCTACTTGTGCCAGACATGTACTTAAAGTAGAGGCTATATATATAGTGCGAGTCATTGGCTAAGTACCGTATGTAGTGTACATCTCACGGCGAAAGGGAAAATTAGTGGGTCTGTGATATCGATTTAAGTTAGGGACGGCTTTGTGCTCTCTTATAGTAGAGTACTAAGTACTCAAAATTATTAACCACTTTTTTCTAAACACATGTACTACTGTAAGGCCCACGGGACGGCTTTAAGCTCTCCCATAGTAGAGTGCGGAATACTCTAAATCATTAACCACTTTTTTTAAACACACTGTTCGTTCGCGTTTACGGCATACCATGCAAAATTACACAAAATAGTTTACTAAACATTAATTAACCATTATTAACAATGGCGAAATTATGTGGCAAAAGGAGTACGGTAGTAGTACTCTTCTTTTTAAAACCCTCCAAAGTTACTACTTATCACTAGTAACGACAAAGGTGGTAACCGTTGACACCCTCGCCGTTACTAACTGCACTTACTACCAGGGTTCCAACATACGTGACAAACTACTGCTACTCCAAAGTTAGCCATTACTACTACCTATAATTTAAGAGCGTACGTTAAAAGAAATTGGCAGATGCCACGTACATAGGAAATCGATGATATGCGAGGCACGAATGAAAAGTGTTGATATGTTACTTTAAAATCAGCACAACGTTACGAGGTGGAGGTAAGTGATGCCGTACATGACTTCCGTGTCATGATTATTATGTTTGGATGTGTAGTTTACCTTCGTCATCTATTGACGTCGCGTGATACCAAATTAAGTATTTGTGAAGCTAGCGAAACGGCCGCGAGCACACTATGAGCGTGGTATGTTGTTATGTTCTTACATGAAACGCGTGGCAGGATTATCATGTTTGCACCAGTCATGTATTTCGTAACCATTGACATCACGCAACACTATATTTTGTATATGTGGAGCTAGCAAAACGGCCGCGAGCGCATCATTAAGAAAGCAATATACTCCAATGTAGCGTTGACGTGGGCGCACGCAGGGCATAGCGACGCTACGTTAGCAAAACGTGAGCACTCTATAGTCTGATGCCAGGCGCGACCACAATCCGACAGCGCGGCCCGACGGCAACCAGCGCGAAATGCGACATGCAGCATTTCACGCCAATGCGTTACCCAGACAACACTGCGTCTCCCTCTTTCCATGATGGAGGGACACCGGACACGCTAAAACGCGCATGCGTCAAAGCAACGCAGCTTGGTGTGCGCCGGCACCTGGCGTGGCAACGCTGGCGTGACGCGACGAAACGAACGCCGATGAGCACTCGCACCACTTCAAGACGAAATGAATTGGCGCCTTGACTGTGGCATGAAGTAATGTTCTCACATGACACGCTTCTCATGATTATCACCTTTGCACTAATCGGATACTTTCACCATCCATCGGCGTCACGTAATACCAAACTTGGCATATGTGAAGCTAGTA
Organism: Rhipicephalus microplus; assembly: GCF_043290135.1. Lineage (NCBI taxonomy): Eukaryota > Metazoa > Arthropoda > Arachnida > Ixodida > Ixodidae > Rhipicephalus > Rhipicephalus microplus. The sequence continues at coordinate 118,644 of NW_027464840.1, forward strand.
AAACGGCCGTGAGCGTATCATATTTGTGGCGTGTAGTGATGTTGTTAGATGACACGCATGTGATTATCATGTTTCGATGTGTCATTTACCTATGTCGTCCATTCGCGTCACGTAATACCGACTTTAATACATGTGAAGCTAGCGAAACGTCCATGAGCGCATCATGTAGTCATGTTGTTACATGACACACATCTCATGTTTATCATGTTTCCACCAGTATCATACTTTCGTCATCTATTCATGTCCCATAATACGAAATTAGGTAAAAGGTAAGCTAGCAAAGCGCATCATGAGCGTGGCATGTAGACTTGTTGTTACATGGCACGCAACTAATGATTATCATGTTTGCACCAGTCACATACTTTCGTCATCCATACACATATCGTAATACGAAAATTGGTATATGTGACACCGGTGTAACGGCCGCGGGCACATCATGAGTGTGGCATGTAGTTATGTTGTTTCATGACACGCATGTCATGATTTTCACGTCAGGGTCTGTCGCTTGTGTTCGCCATGCAATCATGTCATACCATACAAGTTCTGCAGCATGCCATGTTAACAAAACCACCGCAAGAGCTGCAGGATAATGTATTGTAAATAATGACATTCATGACATATATTTCATAACTTTCATGTAATAAATAGTCAAATATGCCCCGCCGCGGTGGTCTAGTGAATAAGGCACTCGGCTACTGACCCGCAGGTCACGGGTTTGAATCCTGGCTGCGGCGGCTGCATTTCCGATGGAGGCGGAAATGTTGTAGGCCCGTGTGCTCAGATTTGGGCGCACGTTAAAGAACCCCAGGTGGTCGAAATTTCCGGAGCCCTCCACTACGGCGTCTCTCATAATCATATAGTGGTTTTGGGACGTTAAACCCCACATATCAATCAATCAAATAGTCAAATATGTTCTTCATACAGTCATGTTATGGCATACCGAATTTGGCATTGATACCATTATCAAAACGGCCAGGAGAGCTAAAAGTCGTAGGTGGCAAGATAGATAGATAGATAGATAGATAGATAGATAGAGAGATAGATAGATAGATGGATGAATAGATGAATAGATGGATAGATACGCTCAAAGTCACCGAAGTTCGCTAAGAAATGCTTGTCGTTTAAAAAGAAAAGCGACACAAATTCGATGAAACGAAGACAACGACACCTAGGTGTCGTTTCGGCTACTAGCTCGTCGGAGAGAGCGACATTAATGGCCAACTTATACGACGGGTCACGCATGCGCACCACAGTAGGCGTCCCGTCGCTGGATAGAGCGTTGATGTTTCGGCCACGCGATCCCGTGGTCTGCACACCTATGCTCACGGTGTTTACGTGACTCGTGAATCGTCGTTTTTCGTTTAGGTTTGCCAACATTAGTTCGGCCTTTTTCTGGACAGGATACGTGCTAACAAATTAGCCTTCATTTCATGTAAGCGAATAGTCATGGATTTATTATCCATTATAGTAGAATTGGCCAAAGGACATGTGCTCCATGCCGAAGGAGACTAAATGTGGCGAAAATGAGTGAATTCAGCAGGCTACAAAGAAACAGTGAATCTACATAGTCTATTTCTTGTGAAATCTCTAGGCACGAAAAACAATTTTTACAAAAATATTATAAATTATAGAAGACAAAGAATTTATATGAATGTCGGTGTAGCGTAATGAAACTATGTAACTGACATTGCCTTCATGTCGGCCAGTGAACTTAAAAGACATTTCAGTGCACGTAGACAATGGTCTTGTACACTCTGATGTAGAGCTGCTTAAGAAACAGTTTTCTCGTAAGCAATATTGCCAACTCTCTTTTCTTTAAATCATCGTTGGCTTCTACTTTTTCTTATTGGTCTTATTCTGTATGGCTATAGTTGCGCTTGTGTTGCTGGAACTATTTGTCGAAAAACAAGTGACATTTCAATGGCAGAGCTCACGCAGGTTGCTGTTCGTTGGCACTCAGTGCAATTTCAGACAGAATTCGCTAATGATAAGTGCAGCATCAAGTCTGGCTAAAAACTACTAAATAACTTTCGTATAGGTTGTTTTTGCGAATGTTGACCTGTAGTAAAAAAAAAGTTGATTCACCGGCATTGTAAATAGGCGTTACATGAGAGTCGCTTAACGCAAAAGCTTCATTTTTATTTTGGCAAATATGCAATTGAAAGGCGATAAAGAAGGATGTTTCACTCTCAGAGCAAGTGGTGGAAAACTGTGTGTAAGGATGGTAGTAGAGACCTGCAGGCTGTACTATGTGCAGGAGAGACGGCGGATGCTATATTTCTTGTAATTTTATATGACTTAAGAAAATAGTGTTTGCTGAACTATTTAGCAAGCAATAAATATTGAAAAAGACGTTCTTGAACCTCACTTCGCTTCATTATTTACATATTGATCATGATTGTTTTAGACTCATGCAGTGGAGGAATAAAATAGTGCAATGCAGATACTACTAGTAACTGCACCTCCAAACTTACCGGTAATAAGCGACGCATTGAGTAACTTTCAAGCTAATCTTATGCCGATCGAATGTCACGTTTAACCTGGCAGCTTCCTCTGGTTCTCTCTTTTTTCACAAGACTGATGCAGTTACCGATATACTCCTCAGATTTCAGAAACAATGAATTAACTTTGGAAGTTTCTTGCTATGACCACATTTACTGTCAGAATGAGGGCAGCTTGACCTTGTTGTGGGAGTAGTCATAGATGCCACGAGATGAATTAACACACTTGGAAAGATTAAATGAAGTGTTAGAGGAATAATAACCGGCGTTTTGCTTAACAAACATTCCTGAGGCGTGTAAATGAAATGAAAAGAGGTCATTGGGAGTGGTTTGTTAGTCTAGTGAGACAGTACGGCTGCACAACTCACCAGTTGAAAGAAGGCAAACAACAATGAAAGCTTTCATTTTGTGGCTTCCTTCAGTGTGCGGTCTTCTAGAAACAGATGATCTCCGACCAAGGGTGACCGAATTCAGAGCATTGCGCTCGCTTTTATCGCAGAGTCGACGACAGCAAATTTCTTCGATGCAATGCGGTAACGTACGTGGTTCGTTTTTCTGTTGGCGAACAGCAGGTGCTTGTCAAGACGCAAGAACAATAGCGAGAACAATTCTGTTCAGAGTGGCCTGATAAGGCAGTGACGTAAAGAAAAAGAGATCAAGAAGCTGAAATAACAGCCTCTGTTTTGTCACATTGACCCCACTCTCCCCTCCCCCCCCGGAAAAAATTACAGCAAATCTGCCGCATTCTGGGAGTGTAGCTTTTTCCAAGCAATCAAAAAATAGCTGCCTATGTTGTCTTGATTTTTAATTTTTTGTTTTAAACCAAGCTTTACGAGCATAATTTATGTCATTGTGGAAGTCAAGTAGTTGATTGAATTGTGGGCTGACCGGATGCGTCGACGACACTAGAGCCAGAAGGGTAGTTCGTGGTACAACGTGACGTAAACGCTCACCATAGTGCTCTAACAACAGGGTTATTGCGATGAAGTGCGTGTCATAAATAGCTGTCATTGGCGCAGTTATCCAGGATGGAGCAATGCTATAGCTTGCTTTAATTTTTAAATGTATATCAGGAGAGGTTGTTGCTAATACTGGATACACATATGGCTACTCCTCTAGCTGGCGTCAGTGGCGCCGGGTACTCCTCTTTTGCGCAATAGTTGTCGCAATGTAGAAACCAAATGCAAGGCTATAAAGAGATTCACAGTACAACACTTGCGCACTATGTCCTAGTTTTTCAATAAGGAAATCCGTTCATGCATCACGAAAAGGGACAAAACACAATGTATGCACGCAATTGAAATATCCACACATAACACAATGGTTTGCTAGAATGTTGTGATAACTGATAAAACGTTTCTTGGAAATTCACTTGTCAGTGCGTGACTGCTACAGCAACACTTATGTTTTCACAAAGAATGCTCGACAAAAAAATTCATCAATCACGAACCGAATTATACCAGCAAACAATACCACGAGCAAAGTTTTTTCATTATTATTACACTTGTGAACTTTTTTATTCCTCTCAAAATTGCACTACGGAGGTTTATTGATCGTAACAGTACATATGTATCATAATGTTGTATATACTAATGTTTATTAGATTGTTATGAAAAACTGATAACCAGCACTGGAACGACAATTCACGCTACCTCAGAATCACGCCGGTATAGGTTCTTTTTTTGAAACAAGAGTTAAGCACTGGTGGCACTCTGTGCTAAAGTACTTCATCACCACACTTGATACCGACTTGAATAGCCATTTCTTTAAATTCTTCCAAGTAGGGATTTTCAATGACCGAACGCGTCAACGATGCCGGTACCAGCTTTCCATGACACCGGCCCCTTTCCTAATTTTATATCGTGGCAAGATTTCCAGTCTATTTTCGCTGTTACTGGCATTAAAAGATGTGTAGGACATACCTGTATTCCATGTGCATGGTATCCTGTGTGGCACACGTGACTGAGAGAAATCGCTTCATAAATCACAGAGAACTGATTGTGGCAAAATAAACTGAGAGAGCGGTAGGAACTATAGAGAAAAATATTTGACGACGTTTCTGTGTATTTATTTTGTGTATTATGATTTTGTTATGAACCAATTTTGAAATTACACAATTTTATATTCATCTCTTGTTTTGAGGGAGGAAGAGTGTTTTAAACAAAATATAAAACAATAATTGCTTTTATTGACCTAATTTCACTTTTTATTGGGCACCTGGTGCCTTGCTTTTCGCAGCCTTTCTAACTTGTTCACAGTCACACTGAGCGTAAAAAGCTGTGTTATTACCGATTGTACATTTTTAACAGTGGTGATCTGTAAGTTTTTGGTAACGGCAAAAAGTGTGAACAGGAATGTTTATCATCATAAACCAATACGCGCTCGTTTTGTCCTCTTCAACTTATGCTATGCTCCCGAACACCTGCGCCTATTTGTTCAGTGTGTTATGCAATAACTGTAGTGGCCCAGCTGTTTACTTGAGTAAAGACCACGTAACATAACAATAATAATCCCAGCTTTGCCGCAAAGGCGAAACAATGACCACAATAGCAACAAATTGGAAGGTCACGCGCAGAATGGAAAGCAGATAGGAACGTGCTCCGCGTTTTTCACGCACAAGTTAAGCATGAAACGTACTTACAGGTACAGATGCACACGAATAAGCGTCTCAGTTGCTACTTAGCTGTGTCTGAAAAGCGGGCACTTTTCGCAAACGGAGACTGTAATGATTGCAGTGACCATTGTGCGCCCGGTAACTACAACAGAGTAATTCCAGGTAAAGCTCGAAGCCCGCCAAGACATACGAGCCTCCCTCCTCCCCACGGCGAGATAACTGCGCGCGAGGGAGCGTCGCTGAACTCCTCTAAGCGGGTCAAAGTTCGCGTGAGAGTACGCCACGCGTCGCGACATCGCGCGGCGACGCGCACTCTTTGCGCGATCTTGTTGGTAATGCTGAAAACACGATAGTTGCTTCCGGAATGCCCGCCGGCAGCGGTAAGTGATAGATATAAATAGCTTGTTGTTTGAAAGTTGAAAGAAGTGCTCCTTGGTGGATCAGTGGTTAACACCTCACACTCACTATCGAGAAGACCCAAGTTCGACCGTGCAATGGAGTCTTTTTTTGGGTTTTTCTCTTTCTTGCATTTTTATATATGTAGATACGTTTACATACAAGGTAAGTGAGGTTGACGCCGACACCGGCGGCAAAATACAGCCGAGAGTGCCCATATAATATTTATCGCAATAATAATTATTGACGATTAATGTCGCAGAACAACGTAGGAAGTACGCCATAGTGGAGGGCTCAGGAAACATCGATTATCTGGGGTTTCTTAACGCGCACCTGACTGTAAATACAATCATGGTCAAAAAATCGGGGACCCTTAAGCTTCATCTTTAGGAGTTGAACGCGATAGTGAAATCCGGCCTCTTGTGCGCCCTTCAACCGCTATGTGCATACCTATTATAATGTTTTGTTGCACACACACACACACACACACACACACACACACACACACACACACACACACACACACACACACACACACACACACACACACACACACACACACACACACACACACACACACACACACACACACACACACACACACACACACACACACACACACACACACACACACACACACACACACACACACACACACACACACACACACACACACACACACACACACACACACACACACACAGTAGATTGTACCAGCGCACGCGCACGAATGGTACGCACAGATTTTTGATTTAAAGCAAAAGTCGCAGGGCTTCAAGATACAAGCCATGCGCTCACAATCTCGGAGGCAATGTAGAGTCTCACAATGCCTCACAGATGGCAGTACATTAGCTAGCGTTTGTTGTTTGCTTGGTCAACGCCTCTGGAGAGGCATGATATATTTTGCACTAGATGGACATATTTATTTAGACATATTTTTACGAAGGCTCATCGCATGCTGCTATAGCATTCTCTCTTCTCTTGTGCCGACTAAAGCGGTAGAAGGGAAGCAGGAAGGGTTGGCAGCGCAAAAAAACTACGTCACCCGCGCCTAGTGACCTTGAGCACCATTTTAAATGAGCGCCCTTTTCAGTGTGATTACGTGCGCACGCATGGCAAGTGGCGGCCTCCCACGGCGATACCTGTAACAAGTTTTTTTCGTTCATGGTCAATTTTTCGCTCACAACCAACGGGCCGACGCCGATGGCAGAATTTCTATGACACGAATTCTTTAACGCTATCGCGGTAAAACTTTGAAGACCATGGACTTGTGCAGCAATACCAGTCAGCCTACTTGTTTGCAGCTTTCAACATTAGCTCCCTTCTACGGTGCGTGCATCAGAAGACACAAAAAAAAGCTAGGTGCCACTTCTGCAGTTGCCGTGTAAGCGCTGATTAAGTGTTTATATTGTTTGGTTCAGCTTTCAAAATTCGAAGTATTTGATAATACTACCTGTCAGCTTTAGCCAAGATTAATATATTAAGCCTATGTTAATCGTGCAATAGCTGAGCCCAATAGTAATGCAGTGAGAAACATACTTGACCCTAATTAGGGCAAGCTCAATGCTTAATATATCTAGTGAGGTCGAGGTTTACAAATCTTGCCAAGCCACACCAAAGAACAGGCTAATTAGTAATAATTTAAGCTAACCACAAACTGTTTTCATTAACTTATTAGGCCCAGGATAGGCTTGGACATGCGAGTTATGCTAGCTTATTTAAGCTAATTAACCTTGTTAGCCTTACAATAAAATGAGCCATTGGAATGGTGTTGATTCGATGCTGCTCTGTGATGAGTAATCGATACCCGATCAATAACGTTCGGTAAGCTTGCTGACGAAGCTTGGTGTACGAAAGAGATAGTGTGAACGTTCCGAGCAGCAGTGTCAGGATGCACGTATCCACTGACCTAAGAAAACATAAAAAAGCTTATTGAAGCCAAGACTATAGCTAGGTGCCCACCAGCTCTGCAGAGACCCCTTGCCACTTAATGCAAGATGCGCCATTTTTTTTTCAATAATGCAAATTGCAAGGTGCTTCCATAAGGTCAGTGGGAGTGGCACCTTCCGTTTTCTCTGGCGTTTCAGTGCGGGTGAACGGGAAGCTAGCCGGCGATATGCTGCAGGAACACAAGGACGCACATGCCTTGTGCGCGCTGCCAAGCTTCACAGGAAGCCGTCAAAAGAGTTCTTAAGAACTTTCAAGTGTGGTCGAATTATATCGGTCGCGTAAGTTGTAACGAAAAATGGTCGAAAAGCTATTGCCACAGACTTTGATGATTGATTGATTGATTGATATATATGCGGGGTTTAACATCCCACAACCACAATCTGATTACAAAAGACGCCTTAGTGGAGTGCTCCGGATATTTTGACCGCCTGGAGTTCCTAAACACAGACTACGACACCAACCGTACGATTGAAGCGCTACTATAGGTGAGGAGGGTAATAATAAAGAAATCTGGAAACTCAAGATTTTTTTTGCAATTATGGTTTTATATTGTTAGGGGTATGAGAAAATGAATGAAATAAATATATTTACAAAATATACGGGGAGAGTCAGAGGCAGCTGCAGCCAAGATGGAAGAACAGCACCAGCAACAACAACACGAGCACGGTCGCTTTCATCATCTTCGTCGTCTATGATGCTCTTTCGTTGTCGATGTCTTGTAACATATAACCCCCCGTTGCTGGCAGCGCCGTCTCGGCGCCTAAAGGAGAGTAGGGTCATATGCGGATATGTACGGTTTGAGAAGGGTCACGTGGACGACGTCAGTAGCGGATGCGGACGACGATGACTGACTGTCCAACGGAGCAATCTCGTATGTGACATCGGTAAGCTGGCGCAAAACCTTGTAAGGCCCTGAGTAGCGAGAGAGGAGCTTCGAAGAGAGGCCAACGTGGCGGCATGGTGTCCAGAGGAGGACCAATGAACCTGGAGAGTAGGAAACTACTCTGTGATGGCTATCGTAGCGGGCCTTCTGAGAGAGCTGCGAGCCAAGAAGACGTTCCCGTACGATTTGGCGGGCCACTTGAGCCCGAGCAGTGGCATCCCGGGCGTACTCTGTAACCGTTTGCGTCGCTGATGGGAGAAGAGTCTCGAAGGGTAGCGCTGGATGGTGGCCGAACAATAAATAGAAGGAGGAGAAGCCAGCGGTGTCGTGGCGTGACGAATTGTTTGCGAATGTCACATAAGGCAAAGTACTATCCCAATCAAGGTGATCTTTGGAAACGTACATGGAGAGCATCATTGTCAATGTTCGATTTAGGCGCTCGGTAAGACCATTTGTTTGTGGGTGATAGGCCGTAGTGAGCTTGTGACGCGTCGAACACGCGCGAAGGATGTCACTTACTACTTTTGAAAGAAGTGAGCGACCACAATCAGTCAGCAGCTGTGGAGGAGCGCCATGGTGAATAATTACGTCATGAAGCAAGAAGTCCGCGACGTCAGTGGCACAGCTTGTCGATAGCGCTCGTGTGATAGCGTATCTTGTGGCGTAATCAGTGGCTACGGCTATCCACTTGGTTCCACTTGGAGAGAAGTTGGAAATGGTCCAACGAGATCAAGACCAATGCGGTAGAAGGGAACGGTGGGTATGTCTATTGGTTAGAGCGGACCAGCTGGTGACAAGGTGTAGTGTTTGGAGCGCTGGCAGGACAAACATGCAGCAACGTATCGGTGCACAGAACGGTAAAGGCCTGGCCAGAAGAATCTACGCCACACGTGATCATACGTGCGCGTTATCCCGAGATGTCCCGTGCTTGGGGCGTCGTGAAGCTGTTCAAGTACAGCGGAACGGAGTGTCGCAGGAACTACGAGTAGTAGCCCTGGTCCTTCGGCGCTGGTGTTGCGTCGGTAAAGAATGTCATCGCGTAGAACGAATAAGTGTTGCAACGGGTCTACGTGGGGCAAGCGTAGACTCTGCATGATAGACCGCAAGTGGACATCACTGTTGTTGTAGTCGCCTCGGCGGGAGCCGGTCCCTGGTTTGCCATGGTGAAAAAATCCAAGCGTCGGCCACTGCGGAGCTCCATTGTATCGTGTTGTACCCCGCACCACCACCAAACGTTACGGGGGTGAGAAAATGAATGAAATGCATATATTTACAAAATATACGGGGAGAGTCAGAGGCAGCTGCAGCCGAGATGGAAGAACAGCAGCAACAACACGAGCATGGTCGCTTTCATCATCTTCGTCGTCTATGATGCTCTTTCGTTGCCGATGTCGTGTAACAGTATATTCAATGTAAACTAGAAATTTACGTTAAGGTCTATCTGGTACTTTGCTAAATGGCTGATTGTTTTACTTTTTGATCGATTAACATAAGTGGGGGCGTATGCAGGCAGTTTTTAACCTCGGTTTGTGTTTAGTTTGGCGCATTGCTGGGTGAAAGAAGCATCGCTCACTTTTGGGTGGGACTCGTGCATGCCTTTGGTAGTTAATTTGCTTTTGTGTTGTTTACTTGCGTGACATTTCTCAGCAAAAAGAACTCACAGAATGTGTAGATACTCGCTCCTGTGATTGCTGACTGCCTTCGCTGCCACACGGCCGGCTAGCCGACGCCTTTGTTGACGATGAATGCGAAAGGCTAAGCCAAATTAAATAATTAAACAAATAAAAATAAACATGAATAACAAATAAAAAATGACTCCGTGGTTTGTGGTTTCTAAACTGGTTTTCTTAAGGCTCGTCTCTCCCTGCAGTGTTTTTGTACGATTGGGCATTGCGAGTTTTTGAAGTATTGGTCTTGTGATATCACAATTGATTCATCTGCAAAGTTTTGGTGTATGTTGCAAGTACACAATTTGTCTAAGAAAACAATTTTGGTGCCCCAAACTTTCTTGTTGGTCCTTCTCTCCTCTCGCGCACGTAATGGTTGAGCTACAAAGGCGCAACACAACCTCCTATTTATCAAAATGCATATAAAAGTCAGCAATTAAAAATGATTTCCCGACTTTTTGGGCAAGAGCACAATGTCACTACCGGATGTGAGAGGATATTTTACTTTTTATGTTTCGTTTGCTGTTAGCTGTCTTCTTCTTGCGTAGATGATGATAGTGAGAAGAGCCGCCAGCTACTACATACAGGGGTTTCTATGGTAGTTACGCCACCAGCTGACACATACATTGCTTTCGAGTGTGCCGTGTGCTCAGATTTGGGTGCACGTTAAAGAACCCCAGGTGGTCGAAATTTCCGGAGCGTCCACTACAGCGTCTCTCATAATCATATAGTGGTTTTGGGACGTTAAACCCCACATATCAATCAATCAATCAAGCCTTCGAGTGCGAACTAAAACATGGACAAAAGGGGAGAGAATGACACTATTGATATCAACTGCAAGCTTTATTAGGCAAGATAAAACATACATACCTGGGCCATGTCACCTGGTGCACTTGCATGTGCACTGTCCTAGGAGAAATATTCAGCCCTATCGTGTATACCGTATACCTAGTGCTAGCCCACTTTCTTTAGGCAGCACACTGTGCTGGAAAGCGTTAAGGACGGTTGACAGCCGCGAAACGATCCCCTTTGCAAGCCGAGGCGCTGCAAACCCGCAGAAACAGCCAAGACCACCCCTTCCCTCCTACTCGATAACTAGATGTCACTAGTGGCGCCATTGCATATCCTTACAGTGCACTTCGTCGAGTACTTCCATATTGTATAGCTCAAATTGAGTGCGATAATGCATGGTCAAAAACCTATTGCTGTAGAAAATGTTCCTGAGTGAAATTGGTTGAGAAGCACGCGGAGCTGATAGGACTGGGTGCCATAGCACCGACATCTGCACAGGACTTGTTAGACTGTCTGTTTACTTAAGCAGAGGTCACATGTAGACGTGGGCGCCATTACGAACTGAGAGGACCAACTTCAAAAGGGCATGCTGCATGCGAGCTCTGAAGAGCATGCTGAGCAAATGAGTGCATTACAATAATGGTGAATTGCATATATATACATTATTTGGATCCGTGTTAAAACTGAATGTGCGTGACAGAAATTTACGTGCTCAAGCGTAATACAGCGTATCTTATTTGACTCGTGATAAAAACGTTTTGCTGACTTTATCTGCTAGGATGTAGGATTGATGGATGTAGAAAAGACTGAGCGCACAATTTTTGTGTGTTTAGAAAAAAAATGGCTAACGATTTGGAGTACCTTTACGTTTTCAAGTGCTCAAAGTGATTGCCTTGCGGGTTAGTGACTACTGATACGTCCATGACAGGTGATACATAGGAACGTAATATCAGGGCTGCCAGCTTTGGGTACTTGTGCAGGTATGGCTACTTTTTCAGGTCCGTGTCGGCAGAAGGAATACCTTGGCTACTTTCTTCTGACACATTGAGCGAAATATTCACTATCTAGCGACGTCGCTGTCACTAGCGTTCGAGTAGGTGGTGCCAAAATATGGCAGTCAAAGAGTGTTTCTAGCAATCAAAACTTCATTTGACACTTTGATTACACGGGCAATGAAGTAAAGAAGAGTATTCAGTGGTCGAAGTAAGAATAGGGATGAGTGGTTGAGATCTTAAAATAAGTAAAAAAAGTAAAAAAGTACTACACGTACATAACCTGCCACTCAAGCAGGCCTCACGCACAAAACTGAGAAAAGATAGATTTAAATATGTGAATGTGACTGGAACCGAGACGTTGTGTTGGACCTCAATTTTTAAATCACGCATTGAAATGACGCATTGAAGTTTAAAGACAAAAAGGAAATAAATCGCAAGTGCTTCACGTTCAAGGTGCCGCGCGTTCACCAACCTAGAAAAACAGGGTATACGACGAACTTCTCGGGAATAATAAATGCTCAGAATTCTACTCCTCGCAAAAAATGATTGTGATAGTGACTAACATTTATGGTTATATCCCAAAAAACATTGCTTTCCAGCACAGTCGCATCTTACGCTCATTTTATTCGCCATAAGTCTTATACTAGTGTCACACTGGCACTCTTATTCGCGATCAGGGCGATCCGGATTGGTTTTATTGATCGCGATCAGTTTTACGACCACTGCTACATGGCCCAAGCTCATCTGGTCCGAGCTTGGGTCAAAAGAAATGCACCAGGAGGAACTTGCGTGCCGTAAAACTTGTCATTGACAAAACTCGGCGTATTATATTTATCGGGAGCCCTTTATCAATGTTAATCGTGCAATAACCACTCGAACGTCAAAAACTTTGAAGTAATTTCATTATTCCATCATCCGATAAAGTTTGACTTGCACTTACCTGTATTGCTGTGTGAAATTCTTAATCTTCAATATTATTTTTGCTGGTCCCTGCCCATATCTGTTCAGTCGCTGCAAAGCGTCAATCTCGTTGTACGCACCAGAGTTTCACTTCTGGTGCCTCAAGCCTTCCAGTCACTCCTGCCAGCGATCAAGTCGACCACGAAGTGCGCGTAAGTTGCGACGTAGTCGAAAGGCTTGCGACACTCACACTCAGTTTGCTTCGAGGTTCTCCATCTCCGACAGCTACGACAGTGTGAAGGTTGAAGTAAGCGCGGAAGGTAACGGTCGACTGCTTGTCGTCTGCTTCTTCCACAACTACATGCGGCCGATGCGAATCCTAAACTATGTAATACTTTAGAGATTGTCTCAAATTAAACAGTTTAAAATTAGCTTTCTATGAATTTGTAGGTGTCCTAAAGTGTTTTTATTCAACTATGCTTGATTTTCTTGTTTATTTTGCTTTCAACAAGCTAGGCACGGGGGTGCAGACGAACGAAATCGCGATCTTTCAGCCAGATCATGATGCGCGTATCTCGATTGTCTTGATCCCGCTCGTGCCTGATCGCGATTAAGAGTGACCGTGCAGCAGCACGTAATCCAGATCAAGGTTAATCCAGATCGACACTGATCGCGATGTAAATTGCCCGTGTGACACTGGTATTAGGCGTTTTCAAATGAGTTATGCAAGATGCGTGAAGCGAGTAGCAGCTTTGCAACAATGCAACGTGCTTATTATCCTGGATGAAATGATTTCTAAAGGTAATAAATTCTGTTTCAATGTGAATAATCCTGACTTGCTGTGAATGGTCACTTTTTCTTCCAAGCCTCTTGCCTTCAAGCATTTCAATAAAAACGCCAATGTTCTTTTTTCTCGCCTGACCACCTCTGGCTGCTTTTACTGATATTTGTTCTAGTTTGATACTTTATGGCTAGTTTTCCAATTTTCAGCCAAAATTTTCTATTCTGCCTGGCAACATTTAGTGGAGCTTCATCACCAAGTAGGTAATCATGCTCGTCAAAGGTAATCTTGTCGAGAAAAGTAGAACAGCTCAGCATGAGAGGTTGAGGCAGAATGTTACCGACAAAGAGCTTTCTCCCCTGGGGGCCTTCAAAGCCAAAAAGTCTTTTCGTAGTACATCTTCAGGCCTGAAAATGTCTTCTGATGTATAGGTTATACTAGCACGTAAAACTGACGGCTGGAGTGAGTGTTCGAAATATATTATTGCAAACAATACAGCATCAGAATGAAGGATGTTTTCCGCAGTTTTTTGTGTATTTACTTCTTCAATATTGCTGTTTTGAAACTAATTTTCAACCCTCGCAAGTAAATTTGATTGTATCGGGAATGGCGATTGTTCACTCTTCCTCGGGCTCAACGAAATCAAGCCTAATGGGCCCAGAACTTGTTTTGCAGCAACTAAATCGCAATCTGTGTGTCCTTCAGTAGCGATTACGACTCTCTGAACTTGCCATAGGTATTCTTGCTTCTTCTTCACAAAATTTTGATGAAATAAACTTGACACAATTTAGAGCTTTTTGAGATCCATTTATGAACTCGAGAAACAGTCAGCATTACAGATTTTTCTGCTGTCCTGAGCGAAGCCTTGTCTTGTTTCACGAACGTGCTGACAAACTATTAGATAAATATTAGACGGAATGAGAGACTGATCAGAATATTTAGGATATAAAAAACTACTTTTTTTAGGAAACATTTGTGAAGCATATATTTGTGAAGCAGAAGCGCATTTGTGAAGCAGAAGCGTTGTGACACAAGGACAATAAAACTAGGGCGGTTCATGCCAACAGTCGAAATAATTTGATGAACGATGAGTAATTGAAGAAAAATAATTATTGCGTTTTACGTCGAAAAAGCCTGACACGATCATGAACGAGAAAAGCTTCAATTTTGTGTCGCTGTTCATGATTCGATTCTACATAACTGGTTAATTCCCGACAAAGGGTTATTGCGTTCGGAGCTTCGCGCCAGCTTTAACCGCAAGGAGATGACGATAGCGAACTATTCTCTATCCTTCGTTCGGACTATTGTTTGGTGCGAGCGAAGAACAGGTGGTAGCCATACGGTTGAAAATTGACGTTGTTAGAAACAAGTGCAACGTTATTTTACGTAGAAGGGCTTTCGAGGGTCATCAGGTAAAAAATATAGAAAAACGGTAACATTGATGTCTCTTTTCCCACTTGGAAAGTTCCAAGAGACTCCGGGAAGTTTTTTCAGACATTTCAGGATTAAACTTGTGCACTCACGTAAAAATGAAGTTCAGTTTCCTGAAAGCCCAGATAGAAGTTCATGTTATTTTTTATTTACCAATCAGACGTGTTATGTGGTTTTTCTTAGAAAAATAGTATATTCCACAACTGCATGGCACGCGCACGTTGCTCTTGTTCCATAGACGCAGCCTTTGGCACTGACAACTCATAATAACCATTATTTTGTTCATACCATAAGGTATAGCAGTTAATGTCCGAGCCTATGTAAAAAACAGCTTGTCTTTTTGGCAAAAAATTTCATCAGTGGTACCCTGCACGCAATTTGTACGTTATTGGGATCCCTATGGCTAGAACAGGGAGTGATAAAGTAAGCCTAAGGTATAATTACAACAACCTTAAAACTTATTACCAACATTGAACTCAGAAATTTCGCAAGAGGGAGCGTGTTGACAAGACTTGTCTCTTGCACGGTAACTGCTCGGTACTTGCAAGATGTGGCTGCTGAATGTCGGCAAAACTGATGCGTTCAAAGAGGCATCGCCTAGCAGAGTTTATGCGAGATTTCGTGTAACGATCTACGTGTCTATAGCTCAAGCAGAGATTGTTGTTTTGTACAAAACAAATAACAGTCACGTAAACGTTGTTACATGTTTCTTATGCAGTGTTTTACAATTCTTGCAGTTTATTTTGCCTGATAAGTGTAATTTAAGGCAATAACAAAATTTAAAACACGTTTGAGTGAACCTCAATGAAAGGACTGATTTCTAAGTATGGTACTAATACTTGTGAGGCACAAATGCTTGAACGTTTGCAGCATAATCTGGAACAGAAAAACAAACAATTCAGTTATTGCGGAACAGTGTCATACCAAAGATAATACTCTATCTACCAACTACATGAAGCATAGTGCATCATAATATTTGAAGTAGCCACAAGGCAGACTCTATATAACTAACAAATTATGTGCGCATCAATAAAACGTAATAAGTACTAAATAACTTACACAAGTGAAAGTGTAAATAATTACAGAAGAAATAAATGAAAAGAAAGTAAATAAATAATTAGGTGAGTTCCCTTTCTCTGCGCAAAATCACGAAAGGACAACCGAAAGCAATATCAAGGCTACCACACATTGTCAGGGTTACTTGTAGTTTTCATTCAAAATGTAATCATTGTCAGATAACTGGAAATGATAGTGCAAAAAAAAAAACAGTTTGCCACCGGTAATCAGCAAGCCTCGAACCTTTGCACGACGCCTCCGACACGCTACTGGTAGCAAACATTGCCTCGGCTTTGAGTATTTACGTACAGCAAGAAGTTCGAGTGCTAGCCAGCAACACTCGTTTTCAAAGCATGGAACATGAAAACTTTTTTTTGCACATCCCCGTCAGGTAGCGCGGAAATTTTGTGAGACAGTGCATTACCAAAATATCATTGCAGGCTATCTGAAGGTATGAAAGCTACGGGGGTCCGGACTCTGGTTCTAAAATTAACTAATATAGGGAAATTGACCGATTGAGGGTCCCAGTGTTAGACACAACCACAGGAAGAAACCGATACTCTATTCCCACATGTGGCAGATTTTTTTTGTCATTTCACGTTTTCCATCCATTCTAATGTTATCACCTTTCAGCTGAATGCTACGGATAGGGAACCGTATGCTTTAACGAGAGCTTATAAGTTTATTTATTAGAGTTGCGTATCACACTGCGTGTACAATGCAAAGACGTATAGTGTCAAGTCAATTTGCGACTTCCTTTTTATTTGTAGGTATATCACAAATATTTACTGCTATTGAAGACCTGTTAATAATGTTCATCTCGAAAAAACTTTATGCCACAAAACATTAAAAACAAGAAACAACTAGCAATATGCGAGGAAATGTGCACGGGCACGCAGGTGCTATAGTGTTTTTATACCGTTGTCCGCTTAGCTAGCGCAGTAGAAAATTTTTCGAAATTAATTCTTACCAAAATAAAAAAAAATTGCCGTTTTTCAAAAGAAATGATTCACAGTTATGACGCCATGTATGCTTTTAACGATTTCAATAAATGATGACATCCTATGGCTATTGTAA
Organism: Rhipicephalus microplus; assembly: GCF_043290135.1. Classification (NCBI taxonomy): domain Eukaryota; kingdom Metazoa; phylum Arthropoda; class Arachnida; order Ixodida; family Ixodidae; genus Rhipicephalus; species Rhipicephalus microplus. Next base: position 135,687 of record NW_027464840.1, read on the forward strand.
TGCCCTTCGCACCCCGGTGTATTGGTAGCTACAATGCGCGGCTGCTGAACCCTAAATTGTGAGTTCATCCTTGGCAGCGGCGGTCGCATTTCGATGGAAACGAAATGCTACTGTGTGATGCTACTGTGCGGTGTCAGCGCACGACAGAGAACTGCAGAGTTTCGACATTTCTGGACGCCTACTGCGTCTCATAATCATGTTATGGTTTGAGAAAGTAAAAGCCCGGAAATTATTTTTATTATTATTATTATTATTTTTAATATTGTTGTTGTTGTTGTTGTTGTTGTTGTTGTGGCCAACTAAATTGATTATGGCGCTGACACCACCACAGACATAATATAAAATATGGCTTTCAAAAAAAATATTCAAAGAATTACAGATGGGTTTGACGATGCTTACATGATTAAGAACCTCTAGTGACCTTGACATGGTATTGGTGAGGAAATTTAAATGACCTTGAAGGGGTAACACTGTGAGGAGATTTAAAAAGAAAAATAGGAAATGTCAGCCCTATTCTTCTTGTTATGAAGGCTACATTTGTATTTTGTTTCATTTCTTTGAGTGATATCGAGAAGCCCTTGTGCAGGTATTTCGCCGGAATAGCTATAAAGTCAGAGACTCCAAAGAGAACTCTATGAAGTTTCAGCTTTTGGTCTGATATTGTGCTTCCTTAATAGGGAGTTTTAGAACGGGCACCCTAAATTTTTGGGGCCCCGAAGCCTTTTGCGTATGCGCGCTTTGGGTCAAACATGAGTGAAGAGTTTTCGAATACGGTCTGTGGTGTTTTAAATGCTCCGCCCCCCCACACACACTCCCTCTACCCCCCCCCCCTCTACCCCCCTCTTATTATCGGTTGTGGCAGAGAGCCGTTACTTCAGTGGGTTTCGTCAAGTTTGTCTCCCGAAAAGCCATTGGGGCAGACATTGGGGCTACCATTCAATTCGAGAAATAGCTTTGCCAACGCAAACCTTACAGCCTGTTTGGGTTTCTTCTTGACGCTATCTCTTCGGGGCCTTACAGCAATTGGGGCCCCTTTTTGGAAACACCTTATCATGAAACCATCCAATTAGACTCAGTGTAGCCTTCGGCAATAGTGTAATAAAAAGTTAGTTGCAGTACCAGCTATTATGACTGCTTTGTTGTTGGCATCCTAGAAGGCTTCCACTAGTGCATTTTACCGTAATGCAAGAGAATCAAGCAATGGTGAATGATTACATCTCCACAAAAGCACAATTCAGGGGTTAATAACTTCATATAATTATCAGGCTTCCTTGGTCATACTTTATATCGTAGCAGACTGCTTGGTCAGGAGCATGTACTGAATTTGTAATAACTCGTTGAGAATAAGTGCTCCACATTAGAAGACTAGGGCATGACCAAACATGGTTCAGAATATTGACCATAACATCCATAATTGTATTCTGTAGACCCTAGTGTAGAGCTTCTCGTGAGCCTCGTACTAATAATTTATGAGACGAGAATTTACAAAGTTTTCGACTGGCTGCAAAACTTGCCCGCCCTTTCGCGTCACGTCAAAAAAAAAAACTCAGCCTCCAAGCACAGCTGGCACGACACACTGGTGGTCCCTGGTGAAGGTACGCTTAATAATAACAATGTGCTCTGACAGCCTTACATGGTTTTTTTTTATGCTGGTTGGTTAGGTTATTTGACCTTTGCATTCCAACATATCCTAGGAATAATAGGTAAGGAACATAATTAAATATGGCAATCGTTAGGTTAACATTACCCAGCTAAACAAGCTTTTGTACCTTGCGTGCCTAATGCCTACGAAGGCATCGATTTTCAGGGGGTTCTCATGCTTTGCTTACATTCATGTTTTCGATAAAACGAGGACACTAGGTGGAAAGTAATTTCAACAGTCGAACAGGGCGTAAAACTGTAAGACACAGAGTGTACAGCGCTCTTTACACTCTGTCTGTGTTTATTTCCAGTTTTACGCACTGCTAAATGCTTTGAAATAAACCACCTGAACCAGAAAGCAAGCACCTTTAAAAGTATAGGTTTCGTCCCTACGCCAGGATTAAGAGCTGGACAGGTGCAGGCAGCGTTGCAGCCACCACACGGCAAAAGGGAGTAGAAGCAATGTTTTATGGCGCTGCGACTCTGTAGAGGCAGTGCTATCTCTTGTAGAAAGTGGCAATTTGTGATGTATATAGCACGTTTTCCTTCCCGCCTATGCGCCGCCACTCACCTTTTTACTCGTATACAGAGCACGTGCGGTGCTTTGTTGTCACCTCACAATGTACCTCACAATGTCACTCGCACATGTACCTCACAATGTCACCTCACCTGCAGCGTGGCTTCACGAAGATATCTGAGCTGGACAAGAACTTTCGAGAAAAGAATCTAACGAAAGAAATAAAGCTTGTTAATCACGCTTATAATGAGCAACACACAATAAAAGACGACGAGGTCCAGAGCCACTGCGAAATGCATTTATAAGGTCCGTGACAATACAATATGGGACGTATGCCTCAAGGTAAGGCTCACTCAGTCGATATGAAGCCACTTACTCTATAAATGTGCTGCGTGGACGTTTATGAAAATCGTATAATTCTTATTTTCATGTGGTATCTAGAGGTAGCAGCCGTACTGTCATGTGCAAACTTTGCTACGTGATGAAAATAAATAAAATTGGCAGATCTCACGTACAGTAGGAATCGATGATATGTGAAGCACGATTGAGAAATGTTGAAATGTCACTTTGAAATCAGCACAACGTTACGAGGTGGAGGTAAATGACGCCGTACATGACTTCCGTGTCATGATTATCATGTTTAGATGTGTCGTTTGCCTTCGTCATGTATTCACGTCTCGTGACCAACTTTAGTATATAAGGAGCTAGCGAAACGGCCGTGAGCACGCTATGAGCGTGATATGTTGTCATGTTCTTACATGTAACGTGTTTCAGGATTATCATGTTTGCACCACTCATATATTTCGTCATCCATTGATGTCACGGAACACCGAATTTGGTATATGTGGAGCTAGCAAAACGGCCGCGAGTGCATCATGAAGGGCCCAATATACTCCAATGTAGCGTTGACGCGTGCGCACGCTGGGCACAGTGACGCTACGTTAGCAAAACTCGAGCACTCTATAGTCCGACGCCAGGCGCGAAATGTGACATGCTGCATTTTGCGCCGATGCGTTACCCAGACAACACTGCGTCTCCCTTTTTTCGTAATGAATGGACGCTGGACGCACTAAAACGCGCATGCGTCATAGCAATGCAGCGCGGCGCGCACCTGCGAGTATATGACAGGACCAGCACATGGCATGGCAACGCCGACGTCACGTGACAAAATGAACGCTGCTGAGCACTGGCACCGCGTCACGTCGAAATGTATTTGCACCTTGACTGGGGCATGTTGTCAAGTTCTCACATGACACGCATCTCATGATTATCATGTTTGCATCAGTCCCATGCCTTCATCCATTGGCGTCACGTAAAACCAAATTTTTGCATATATGAAGCTAGCGAAACGGCTGCGAGCGCATCATGCGTGTGGCATGTAGTCATTTTGTTAATGACACCCAGGTCGTGACTATCATGTTTGGATGTGTCCTTTACCTATGTCGTCCGTTCACGTCGCGTAATACCGAGTTTGGTACATGTGAAGCTAGAGAAACAGCCACGAGCGCATTATGAGCGTAGCATGTAGGTATGTTGTTACATGACATGCATCTCACGTTTATCATGTTTGCATCAGTATCACACCTTCGTCATCCATTCACGTCCCGTAGTACCAAATTTGGTATGTGACGCTAGCAAAACAGCCGCCAGTGCATCATGAGCGTCACATGTAGTCATGTAGTAACATGACACGCATGTCATGATTTTCATGTTAGGGTCTGTCGCTTGTGTTCGCCATGCAATCATGTCATACCGTACGCGTTTTGCAACATGCCATAAGAACGAAACCACCGCAAGAACAACAGGACCAAGAAATGTAAATCATGACATTCATGACATACGTGTCATGATTTTGACTAGTCAGATGTGTTCTTCATACAATCATGTTATGCCATACCAAGTTGGGTATTGATACCCATATTGAAACGGCCACGAGAGTTAAAAGTCGTAGGCGGATAGATAGATAGATAGATAGATAGATAGATAGATAGATAGATAGATACGCTCAATGTCACCGAAGTTCACTGGGAAATGCTTCGCATTTAAAACAACAGCACGCACACTACAGGTGTGTGCTCTTCTGATATTACATCACTATGTTGGCAGTGAGAGTGCGGCATTTTGTTCGATAGAAAAGACACGCAATTTCGCAATGCAAAAGTTTAGGGGGTAAGCTCCTTAATGTGTGGTCTGTTCATCCTCCGTTGGTGTATGTAGCCACCAGTGGCACATACCCGTCCAGAGTGGGTATGGGCCACAGTGGATGCGAGATGGGAGACGGCGGTACTTGAAGTGTTCACTGAATGGACGCACGGACGAACTCTAGGACGGGCGGATGGACAGACAAACTAGCAGACGAACGGACTGATGGATGAACGCGCGGAGCGGATATGTGCCACAGGGGATGCGAGATGCGAGATGGCGGTACTTCACTAGATGGACGCACGAACGGATGGATAGACAGACTAGTAGAAGGCGGATGGACAGATGGACGAACGCGCGTACGGATGGACGCATGAACCGATGACATATGGATGAACGGACTCACGGACGGACACACAGACAGATGGACAGACGCATGGACGGACAGATGGAGGCATGAATGGAGGCACGGATGGTGGCGCGGATGAAGTGAAGCAAGAACGAACGGACGGACGTACGCACGAACGGTATGACGGACGCATCGCTCCACTCATCATCATTCACTCCGTGGATATGCTGTGATTTTTTGTTTTTACTTCAAAGAAATAAAATGTTTAGATAACTTCACGTTGGGGATTTGGTAATGCGTGTGTGTTACAGCCCACAAAAGTGTTGCGTAGAGCATATAAAGAAACCTTATGCCGAGCATGGGGTGTTGCAGTTTTGCATAATTTTATCGTCATTCAAAATTGCATGACGCCAATAATTAAATTAATATGTAAGAGGAGAGGGGTAGCCGGAGCACGACACATACCTCTTATTAGACACATTTAATAATGAAAACAGCAATCTACCAAGGGATATCAGCACAAAAAAATCTGGCAGCCTCTCTACCAGATGCTTCGGTGAACTTCTCTACCTTCCTAACATTTTTTTTCTTCTTCTCAACAAATCTGAAAATGCATCTGACATATCCGTTGAACGATAACACCTGAAGTTGAATGCATTGTGCATGAGCGAACAAAAACCACTGAAGAGGTTACTGAACTCTGTTGCTACGCTTAGGTGCATTTATTGAAGCACCGCTAATACAACCACCGCTAATACAAGCTATAGCATCTCACACATGATATGTGCGCTGCAACCACGAGAGTAACCAAAAACTGAAGTTCTTTCTTGAATAATGCCAGGGGTCTTCATTATTAAATGTACCTGTCAATTTCCAAATAATTCTTGCTTCCTTTAATTCTTGCTGACAGAGTATGGTTGCGGCATATGACGGTGCACTTAATAAGTTTGGGGTGGCACGGATTCCTTTCACAGGGAGTGTGGGATGGCCGCAGGATCTCATCCTCTCAGTTTAGCAGGCTTAGCTAGGTGGCAGCTGAGGTAACAAATATTCTTTTCTGTATAAGCACAACCACAAGAAAACGAAATATTGAATCAACACCCATTTGAGACAGACAGAAAGGCAGGCAGAATACAGTGAAGAATTCATGGAAAGGTCAAGGTCTCCCGAGACACAGTGTTTTCTGAGCTTCTTAAGCTGATGGTACGTAATATAAAGGGAAGATTGTAGCTCCATGAAAGATTTTCAGAAAGTTCGTGAAATTATTTTAGCTGGAATGGTACCGCCAATTCAGAACTGGCAGGGCTTTTGAAGCTGATTATTAAGTGTGAGGTATCCCATGTAAGAAAGTATAACATGGAAGGAATCGAACATGCTCTAAAAAACGGAGGAAGCGTCAAAGCGGTGAAGAAGAAACTTAGGATAGGAAGAAACCAGACGTGTGCACTAAAGGGTAAGCAAGGCAAACCAACTACTGGTATGGCCAGGATAGTCGAAGTAGCAGAGTAGTTTTACGGAGATCTGTAAAACTCCTCCACAAGGGCCGGAGCAATCACGACCACTATGTAAGAAGTAGCAGTACCCCAGATGACATCCAACCAGCAATGACAGAAGAAGTCAGCAAACCCTTGAAGGGAATGCAAAGAGACAAAGCTACTGGTGAGGGTCAGTTAACATCATAACTGCCGAGAGATGGACGACACATTGTGTCAATAAAACTAGTCACCGTGTTTACGATGTGTTTCCGGGTGGGGAGGGTACCAGAGTTTTGGAAGAATGCTAACATAATCTTAATTCATGAGAAAGGGGACGACAAGACCTTGAAGATTTACAGGCCGTTGAGCTTGCTCTCTGTCGTATACCAGCTATTTACAAAGAAAATTGCTAATAAATATATAACGTCACCGTTCAATCAACCAAATAATTAAGCAGGATTCTGAACAGGCTATATATATCAACAATCGACCACGTACATACTATAAATCATGGGGTAGAGAATAGCTCAGAATACACCACACCACTCTACATAGCCTTCATAGTTTACGAAAAGGCATTTGATTCAGTGCATATATCAGCAGTCATGCAAACACTGCGGAATCAGGGTATCAACAAGGCATATATAATCATTCTGGAAAAAAAAGTCTACAGAGGATCAACTGCCACTCCATAAGGAAAGCGGCAGAATACTAATAAACAAGGGTGTGAGGTAAGGGGACACGTTCTACCTAATCTTCTGTAAGCACGTGCTTACAGAAGATTTCAGAGGACAAATTAGGGAAAGATAAATATATGAGTTAATGGAGAGTACCTTAGTCACCTGCGCTTCGCCGATGACATTGCATCGCTGAGTAACTCAGGGGGTGAAATGCAATTCGTAATAGCTGAATTAGACAAGGAGAGCAGAAAGGTATCTTAAATTAATAAGCAGAAAACGAAAGTAATGTACAACATCGGAACAGAACAGCGCTTAGTGACGGGCAGCAGTGCACTCGAAGTGTAAGAGAGGGAGAGATAAATAGAGAGGAAATGCAGGTAGGTTGACCAAGCTTGGCTCGGTTGGCTACCCTACACTTGGGGGGGAGGGGGAATAATAGAAAAGAAAAAGATAGAAAAGATGATAAAGAATCAGAAGGATAAATGTTCAGCTCGAGACCACACAGTGCGGTCTCACACTGTTCTTTCACAGGCGGTCTTGAACTCTAGTATTTCTTAAGAAGTACAAGAGGGCTTTCGTGGCTTTGCGCTTAAGGGAAACGATCGGCCAAGGTCCCAAGATCTTCTCTTCTGTAAGCGGCCGTGAATCCAGCTGACAGAGCTTGGCGTCCATAATGCGTCGTTCAGACTGGTATGCTGGGCAATGGCATAGAATGTGCTCGAGTGTTTTCTCGCAGGCGCAGGTGTTGCATGCCGAAGTGCTCGCCATTCCAAGGAGACGAAAGCGCGCATTCGTAAATGCCACCCCCGACCTCATGCAACACAGTTAAGTTTCAGCGCATCGTGGGAGCCCGAATGGCAAACGAAGTGGCAAGTTTGGGTCGATCGAATACAGGTGCATGTTGGAGAAACCCGGCGTATTCCACTGTAGGAGAGTTATACGGCGAGCAAGGGATTGTAGTTGCCTTGCAGCGTCCGTTCTCAAGAGTGGTATGGGCGTACACAGCTCTTGATCAAGAGCCGATAGAGTAGCTTCATCGACGCGGTTGGAAGTGTAAAAGAGTACATCCATTTAGGACAGATAGTAGCCGTGGAGCCGAGCCTCGATTTTGAAGTAACTAGAAGAATACGAATGGTATGGAGCACATTCAGCACGCATTTTCCGATCATGAATGATAGATTGCCACTATCCCTTAAAGAGAAAATGTATAACAGCTGCATTTTACTGGTATTTACATACGGAGCAAAAATCTAGAGGATTAAAAAGAAGGTTTAAAATAAGTTGAGGACCACGTAGCCAGCGTTGTTAAGGAAAGTGGTAGGTTTAACCTTAAGGAACGCGAAGAAAGCAGAGTGTAGCAGGAAACAAACGGATGTTAAGGACATCAAAGTTGAAATGAAAAAGAAGAAATAGTCTTAGGCAAGGCACTTAGCGGAAAGGAAAGATGACCGCTGGTCAATAAAGATCACAGATTGGATTCGAGGAGAAGACAAGCGGATGAAGGGACGACAGAAAGTTCGGTGGATGTGATAAGGAAGTTCATGGGTATAAAGTGGCAGCAGAAAGCACAGAACCGAGTTGTCATGTGGAACATAGGAGAGGCCTTTGTCCTGCAGTGAGCGTAGTAAGGCTGATGATGATGATGAGGATGATGATCATCATGATGAGTATCGCCAATCACAAAATGAATTTACAGATTAGCAGAATAACTTGTGAGTGTTTACAACTATAGGTGAGTCACGATCAAGTACATTTAAGCCTAAGAATTATCTGAAGTGTAAATAAAATTTAATGAGAACTAATGAATAACTAACGTTACAGTAATGTAAAGTATATGATATCTGGATATATTCCCTCGAGATACGTCAGTGTTTGGACACGTACGCCCTTATTGGAGCACCTATTTTACACTCGAGATTCAGTATTCATGGTCTGTCTATGCCGATAGACTCGTGGGCGCGTACGTTGGACGTGGTACCCGCGACGCAAATTCTTCTTATCAAAAACAATGACGACCTTCCAGAAGAGTTGTCTTGCAGCTTCGCTAGTTTCTGCATCCCACTTTCATAACATTTGAGTTTAGGGTATGGGACAAAATGCGTTAGGAGCAAAATCTGCAATCTTGTAAAGCGAGCGGACAAAATTTCCATTCGAGGTGACGCCAATGCATGGCTGAAAGTGAACAATAGAACTGGCGCGCACCTGTTTAACTTCATTTTAGTGTCAGATTCAATTCTTAAGAACAAGTGCTTGGAGAGTTGAAGCCACCGTTTGTGCCAAGCACAACCACGTGATTTGCCTTGTCTGTTGCCGCAGGTGCCTGAAATACATAATTGACCACAAGATTTGCGCTGAACTTACACAGAGGACGTAAACAATGGCTGGGAAGTTGCCGCAAAAGAATGAGAGTGCGTGTTTTCTCGTGGCAGTTCAAGAAAGACCAAGCAGCTCCGCACATTAGCACGTGAGAAGTTTGTACAAGGTGCAATAGAAATATGGTTTTTGTTTCAAACTTTAGGGCGGACGTATAAATACATTGGGAAGTGCTGACCCTGGTTAGGCTTTTCAGAACTTCCTGCAGTCGCTGTATTTTATGTCAGTATGTTCGTTGAAATGGTTTTTAAATGTATATGACAATAAAATATTACATCGATTTTGTTTTAGAGTTCGAAGTCGAGAACTCAGATAACTTAAACCAACAGGATTGATCAATTTTTCTATTTACTAAATTCTTGAATTATAGTGTTTAGTGGGCCCTCGTTTGCTTGTTTTCAAAATAGATGTAATAAATGTAATTATTTATTTATTACTGAGCCATTACTTAAATCTCTAAATAAGTGATCAATCATACAATCAGTCAACTTTATTGTGTCTATATTGAAAACAGGCTAAGAAGCGGGAAGCAAATGCACTATAAATAAACGGTTTGGCAAGCCCATTACTTAGGATCACGGCAGCAGAAGTCTGTTTCTTACCGTGAGAATGCACTCTACAAACGACGCAGCCGATGCCAAGCCTCTCTTCCTCATTTTATAATTTTGACACTCGCTCCGAATTTTGCTTTGCGCATCCTTTTGATATTAGTGGATAACTGTAGAGTAGTGGAGTTTCGCAATTTAACTTGCGTAATAGCTGCTCTTGCGTGCACATTGACAAGAACTTTTATTTAAACGTTCTGAACAAAATTATTGAAATGATCTCAGGTTTTTTATAGTTAAGCTGGCGTAGGGCAGATAAATTTTGCATTGGCCTAGTCATACACACCTTTGCCGAACTATTTACAGTGATCAAGACATTCGCTAGCCTTTTGCGTTTATGAATGTCAAGAATATTTTGCTTGAGACACCGAACAACAAATCGGAATAGGTAGACTTACAATGATCTAGAAGAGATGTCAAGGTTTGCACAAGCATGGCAGTGTTTCACTGTTGTGACGATCCACGTATATCTTTCGTTTCTGGCAACAGTTTTTGTTTCTTGGTCATTAGCAAATTCAAGAAAAGCTTTACGTTACCATACTCCCACGCAAATACGATTTAAAAAAGTACAAATTTTTATAAAATTTTGTAGGTGTAGCAATAGTGATATTCGTACTGAAATAATAAAAAAATTACGCAGTCATGAGCAATCATTCGTTGTGTGAGGGTTGATTTGACTGGCTTTCATCATACAGGCACTTCCACAGGACCCAATCATGGGCTTTTTCGTGCTCTCGATGGACAGAATTAATGGTATATTGCCATTATTTTAATGTACTAACCTTTTCTGATCAAGCAAATCTTAGAAAGCCTTCACTTTACTTCCGTAATACATACTGTAATTCCCACTGTCCTGTTGACACAGTTTTAAGGATAGTAATACGTTTTACTCAATTTACCCATAATTTATTTAGGACTGTTGTGCTATTATTTAGTTCCTGTAATTTTTTTATCTGTTTGCACAGTGGACATTTGCATTAACTCAAATACGCAATAAATTGCATATTTGAGTTACTTTTTTTAATACTTTCATACTATAGCGCCTAAGTGATTTGTTTCTGCTGCATTTATGTTAAACTGTACACTCTTAATTGTTTCCTGGGTAAAATGCTAAATATTTTCAAAAAACGTATCATTTTTTTGCAATCTTCCTGGCTATAACTGGCATTTTACCCAGGAGGTGATTTTGAGTGTACAATAAGGTATTTTCTTCGGATTTTATCTTAATTGCTAGTTTGATATATCACCCCAACACGGTGGTCTAGTAGCTAAGGCATTCGGCTGCTGACCCACAGGGCACGGGACTGAATGCCGGCGGCGGCAGCCACCATTTTGATTCAGGCGACAATGATTGAGTCCTATGCGCCTAGATTTAGGTGCACGTTAAAGAACCCTAGGTGGTCGAAATTTTCGAAACCGTCCACTACGGTCTGTCTTATGATCATATAGTGGCTTGGGAACACTAAACCTAACAAATAATATTACTATTATTATAGTTTTCTATGCGGCTACAACAGCTTTTGTTTAAAAAGATTAAAATTCAGAAGCAAACGTCTCCTGCATACTAAAGAAATAACTTGTGAATGTTTTGCTTCACTATTCAGTTTTATCGAGATGATATGTTTAACCCCTCTTCTAATGCATTTATATGTAACTGCATTCAAGAAGTAGAATTCTGCTTTCTATAGTTTTCTACTGTGCCTATACGGGAGATAACACTCGGCGCTTTTGATATTCGGAAAGAGTTATTGCTATTTGGCTGAAATACGTACATGAATATCTAATTAGAGCAAAAATATATTAGGCATTGCCTTCTTTTTTTATTGAGATTGGTGTCACGCTTTCATCTTCCAATGACTTTTCTCCCGTTAAATTTCATTTGTCTACTTTTCATTTAGGTAAGCTTTGTTGAAATGCTCCTTGCATTTTTAAAAGGCTACATGTAAGGCAGACAATCAATTTTTTTAATTAAAAATACTTGAAGTAGAAATGTTGTACCAGACATTTTGAGCGTGGTCGAATCGGAATAGATTTCATGATAATCCCAACATGAATGCGCAAGAACGTTGTCACGCAAGTTAGAATATTCTCAAGTATGACCCATAGAGTAATGTAGTCACTGCCTTGGTCATGGTACTGTTATGAACAACTACACGTATATGGCAACCAACTGCGATATTTCGCAGGAAATATTCAAAGAAAAGTATTTCCATAAACGAAGTCACCTCCTAATAATGCACTCCGCGAATTTGTTGATTGAGAACCATGTTAAGCAAGACGGGATTATTTTTTAGTGTACTGTGGTATTCATGCGCTACCATCAAAAATTTCAGAAAGCTGTGAGACACTCAAAAATATAAAAATGGGCACTGCTCTTAATTGAGCTAGGTGAAAATGAGAGTTGAATCTAATGAGTCTTGTAACAAAGACGGCGTAATTTTTGCAGATAATCAACGAACAGCTTGTAAGCGGCTTTTAAGAAGGCATCAGCGAGACTATGAGAGGTGAAATGTGTTTCTGAATAACGATAAGCGTTGAACTTGACACAAGAGAGTGATGTTGCATAAAATATAAATTTATTGCGCTGTGATTGCAAAATATAATCAAGAAGTGTCCACTTGTTTTCTGGAAAATTATTCAAGTATTTTTCAGTAAATACATGAATAAACGCTGTTTACCTGATAGAGTAAATAAACGCGGCTGAAGAATAAATAGGGTCCATGTGGATTTAGACAACTGTCGCTTTGTTAGTTTATAAGCTATCTTATGTATCTTCGCTTATACTACACATCGAAGTGCAGTGGCTATGATGGTCTACTTCAGCCCGAACAAGAGCTGTTTCACTAATGACCTTAATTCTAAAAGAAGCTATCCTATATTTAAAGGGGCCCTGCAACACTTCTTGAGCATGGTCATAAAACACTGCCGATTGGTAGTAGAGGCTCCCGAAAACACGCAAGCCAAATGTTATAGTGCAGAACGCGGCCTTGAATTCACAATACATTATCACAGTCAGCCAAAAAATTGCTTTCTCTTCCCTCAAAAATTGACGGAAAACGCTAAAGAATCAGACGTCAAGAACCCATCTATCAGCCATTGGCTGATTTGAACATGGCACTCTCGGTTGTTACAGATATCGCCACGTAGGCCGTCACTTGTCTACTTGTTCACTTGTCACTTGTCCAATAAGCCGCGTATTCGAAGACAAAAGAAAGAAAAAGTGCTCAAGGTAACGGGGCACGCGCGACGTTTTTTGTATGCCCTTCTCACGTCTCGCTGCTTAGCTTCTAGCGCTTTCCTCGGGATGAGAGAAGAAAGAATGCGATTGCAGCGTGTGACAAATCTTCGTAACTCCACTCGTACTGAACTGTATCTTAAAATTTTTGCGGAATTATTTCCCGTGAAATAATTCCATGGTTTATTTAAAAATGTTTCAGAGATCCTTTAAATACAAGTTCTCATAGTGTAATGATAGTCTGAATTGAATTATGAATTAGGATTGAGCTGGGGCAATGTTATTCAGAGCACTTTACAAGTGAATTAGTATGAATAAAGTAAGAGATTATGCAGAATCGACTCACATGATAAATCTTTGGGGACCAATGCGTTATCGAGGTATTTGATGAAATGGTGCGCTAACATATTTCTGAATAAAACGAAAAAGCAAAGAAGGAAGTAACGGGAGGAAGGACAGGGAGGATAGCCAGTTTGTTGACAGGCTGGCTCCCCTGTGCTGTGGAATGCGTTGAGGGGAGTAAAAGATGACAGGAAAAAAGTTTCACACAAAAAAGAAAGGACATTAAGAAAAGAATAAAGAAAAAAGAGAAAACGACACTGCTGAAAGTCTTTCGAATGGTCACTAAATTGTCTGCTTTATGTACTAGCAAAGTGCACAAACTTGCAATGTTCTGCATTCCATGTACTTACGGTTATAGATTGAAGTCGTATGAAATCTTTACGCCTTACACTAACAAAGGCTACCTCGAAATTCACATGCCATTATCCTCACTTTACTCACTAGGACATACACATTATCAAAGATTGCACTTAGCATGCGCATGTTCACAATTCTACGTAATTATTGTTGAAATCACAGCAAGGCGAGAAAAATTGTTTTGTGTAGTTATTGATGAAGAGTTGGGTGCGCTAAAGAGATAGAGATGAGCGAATATATGCGCAGGTTTCGTGCAGATATCTATTTCTTATTGTGAAGAGAGGACTATTTCGGTCCCTACTTTGTGTGAAAATAAAGGTAACGTAAGCTTCTTTGCTAATACAGTTTCCCTACAAAAGATGTACATAAACTTTGCTGATATAGACCAACACTGAACTGTACCTGAACTATCTGAATGTTTTGCATGTTGTATTCACGCCACGGCAGACATCCCCCTGTCACGTGACACAACCTTTATTAAATTATGGAGTGAAGTTAAGGAGAATTTTTCCTAAATACAAGATAAATCAAAAGAAATATCAAAAATGTCTCATAGTAAACCTACCTTTAACGGCAAATAGACAGCATATGTCGGTGAACGCTTTTTACACACATTTAGTAGACGATGACATTTTACAAAATATGTGTGATAGAACGAAGTTCCCACCCGTATAATTTGAATGCATCATTAGCGCTATTTAAAAATGATACCTCGGCTTCGTTGAAATTCATGATTGTTAACGTCCGTTTGCTTTTACGCTAATAGCAAAGATTACGGAGCCCATTGTTTTTGGTACTCCTATGAAATACATGCCATCCCCTAGATCTCCAATTTGGGAAACTCTTCAGAAAATATTTATTGCTTATCTGCACAAACCAAGAATAAATTAGCATTTTAGCTGCGGAAAACCTTTCCTTTAGCTAGTTTTTTCATGGCTTCCGAAAGAAATATTGTAGCACTAAACAGCACAAGGACAAACAAAATCAAGATGGTAGCTGAGAGATGGAAACACATAGTGGGATAATCAGGGTGAAGATTGGAAGTGCCTCTAGCAGTGTGGCCGACGCATCGATGGGAGGGCCTATCTTCGTCAGAGACGCCTTGTCATCCTTGGCGTGTGAGATTTAAAGGTGTTAGAAGAGACACTCTCCTGAGGGTTGGGCGTGTCCGTGTCGGTAATCGCCATCTAGAAAGAAAAAAAATCTAGAAAGCAGAAGAGTGCAGCTTTTGCTTGATCTAAAGCTGGTTTGCAATGATACAAGGGTTTTCTGATTTTGAAGTTTCACGCTCTTACCTTCGTTCGTGTCCGTAGTGGCTCCCGCTTTGTTGCGCATCCCTCTTGTTTTGTTGTTGTTCTCTCTTTGTTTTTTTTGTTCTTTTGCTTCCATCCCCTTACCTCCGAGAAGAGAACCCTCTGTACTATTGCGACCCAACTTGAAATGAAAGGAGGGTAGCCCTCTTTCCTTTGTAGATTTTTTTCTTTTCAGGCAGCGATTACCAACTGGGACACAGGCCACCATTGGAGATGATGCCACAACTAACGTTCTTAAATCTAACATGTCAAGGATGACAAAGAACCTTTGACACAGATAGGTCCTCCTGTGGAAATGTCAGTCAGCCTGTCTGATGCACTTCAACTGTTCAACCTGATTATCCCAAGAACAGACAAGGAGCATAGAAATGGCGCGAAGAAATTGCGCCCGTTGTGTTCCTTGCACGTCTTTGTGTTTTTTATGCCACGATGCCTTTTAGAAGAAATTCTGAAGAGAAATAGGAAAAACTGACGGAAACATTAAGCTTTTTCTTGTAAGATGCAATTGTTTTGATAAAAAAGGATTATTTTTCCTATCTTTGAACTGTTGGCTGTATTTTTGATAGATTGTCCGCACGCGTTGACTTCAGGCGGGCGCGAGCCGTGACGCCACATTCACTGAGGCCCATGCAATGTGACAGTGTTCCTGTCTTCCTCTTCCCTTTCTACACCTTTTCTTTCATCCCACTCGCTTTTTTAACAATAGAACTGATGCTTACCGCTGCCTGGAGCATTGTTCGCTACCGGTGCAGTTCGTAGCCGTTCAGAGACCGTAAGGGGCTGCTGAGCAGGCCCAGAGACGCGATTGATAGATATGTGGGGTTTAACGTCCCAAAATCACCATATGAATATGAGAGACGCCGTAGTGTAGGGTTTCGGAAATTTCGACCACCTGGAGTGCTTTCTTTAACGTGCACCAGAATCTGGACACATGGGCAGACAGTATTTTCGCCTTCATCGAATATACAGCCGCCGAATCCGGGATTTGATCCCGCGGCTGGCGCGTCAGCAGCCGAGCACCTTAGCCACAGACCACCCCGACAGGACGGCCGAGAGACGCGGGCGATGGCTGGCATTGTTGGATTGTCTGTCTCGAACGTATGTGACGTCACAATCTCTGATTCACAGCGCAGCTGCTAGATTCAGCAGTTCGTAAAAATATCTTCAATTCACTGTCTGATTGTAGTTTCTGCTTAAAATGGAGGCGGTGTCTTTCAATTTTAGGATCCAATCTTTCAATTAAGGTAAACCTTTTAGCAAAAAAATTTTTTCAGTATCACCTTAAGAAATTGAGTTGGTTTGTTCAGTTTAGCTACCCAAGCAACCAAAAAGTTAAGACAGTAGGGTTTAGATCTAATCGCAAAGGTAAGGGTTGTGGCTGAAGCTATGGGAAAAAAATTTTCAACACCGAGTAAGCAGGATAACACTAATTGTCGATGGTACACGTACTTGGGCTTGTAATAGTTAGGAAGACGTAGTGATGGCATTAGTCACTCGTAATCAGCCAATGAGCTTTCGCTGTAAGAAAGGCAAATGTATTCTCAAGACTGTGTAGCCTTTATTATGAACTTAAGATAGAACAGCGAATTCTAGCATTTGATTATCCTATAAATGCTCGTGAGATGCCTGAGAACTAACAACGCTATAAACCACTAAGACTGTATTTGAGACTACTGCTATCTTTCACTATCCTTTTATTGTGCTATTTGAACACGCACAGACTATAATCTATAGCTGCGAGTGTACTATCAACAGTAAAAGTTCGGAAAACATTGGATCCACAAATACCAATATCCGCTATATCAGTGCTTATAGCCTCTAATCAAGCTGGTGGCTCCATAGGTCGAATTGCCAAGTGCAGTATGCAACATTTATCTCAAAATTACATTCCTAGACAAAGCAGCAATTTAGCTTTATCGAACGCTTCGCTTCCTTCAAACTTTTGCTGTTAATCATCATCATCAACATCATCATCATCATCAGCCTGACTATGTTCCCTGCAGGTCAAAGGTTTCAGGTAATTCGGTCCTGTGCTTGCTGCTGCCCATTTATAGCCACAAACGTCATAATCTCATCTACACATCTAACCTTCTGTCTCCCCCTAACCCACTTGCCTTCTCTGGGAATCCAATTAGTTACCCTTAATGACCAGCGGTTATCCTGTCTACGCGCTACATGCTCGATCCATGTCCGTTTCCTCTTCTTGATTTCAGCTATAATATACTTAACCCCCATTTGTTCCCTAATCCACTCTGTCCTCTTCTTGTCTCTTAAGGTTACACCCACTATTTTTCTTTCTATTGCTCACTGCGTCGTCCTCAATTTAAGCTGAACCCGCTTTGTAAGTCTCCAGGTTTCCGCTCCGTAGCTAAGTACCGGCAAGATACAGCTGTTATATACCTTCCTCTTGAGGGATAGTGGCAATCTACCTGTCATAACTTGAGAGTGCTTGCCAAATGTGCTCCACTCCATCCTTATTTTTCTAGTTACTTCAATCTCGTGGTTCGGCTCTGCGGTTATTACCTGCCCTAAGTAGACATAGTTCTTTACAACTTCAAGTGCACTATTACCTATCTTGAAGCCCTGCTCCCTTCCGAGGTTGTTGTAGATTACTTTCGTTTTCTGCAAATTAATTTTAGGACCCACCTCTCTGCTCTCCTTGTCCAACTCCGTAATCATGAGTTGCGATTCATCCCCTGATTTACTTAGCAATGCAATATCATCGGCGAAGCGCAGGTTACTATGGTACTATCCATTAATTCTTATCCCTAACTGTTCTCATTCTAGGCCTCGCAAAATCTCCTGTAAGCATGCGGTAAATAGCATTGGGGAGATTGTATCCCCCTTCCTTACACCCTTCTTGATTGGCATTCTGTTTCTTTCTTTATGATGCACTATAGTAGCCGTTGATCCCTGTAGATTTCTTCCAGGATGTGTATATATGCTTCACCGACGCCCCGATTTCACAGTGTTTGCATGACTGCTGATATTTCTACTGAATCAAACGCCTTCTCGTAATCTATGAAGGCTATGTATAGTGGTTGGGTATATTCTGAGCATTCTTCTATTACCTTATTGATAGTATGAATGTGGTCGATTGTTGAGTAGCCTGTTGAAAATCCTGCTTGTTCCTTTGGTTGATTGAATTCTAATGTTTTCTTAGCTCTGTTAGCAATAACATTTGTAAATTACTTGTATACTATGGAGAGCAAGCTGATCGGCCTGAAATTCCTCAAGTCCTTTTCATCTCCTTTTTTTGTATTAAGATGATGTTAGCATTCTTCCAAGACTCTGATACTCGTCCCGTCAGGAGACACTTCGTAAATGGCGTGTTTAGTTTTTCTAACACAATCTGTCCCCCATCTTTCAGCAGATCTTATGTTACCTAATTCTCACCAGCAGCTTTGCCTCTATGCATGCTTTCCAAGTCTTTTCTGACTTCTATTATTACTGGTGGGGCGTCATCTGGGTTACTGCTAGTTCTTATAGTATTTAGGTCGGGGCTGTCCCGGCTACTGTACAGGTCTCTGTAAAACTTCTCCGCCATTTTACCTATCCTATCCATATTGGTAGTTATTTTGCCTTCTTTGTCCCTTAGTGCATACATCCGATTTTTGCCTATACCATGTTTCCCCTTCACTAATTTGACGCTTCCTTCGTTTTTCAGAGCGTGTTCAATTCTCTCTATGTTATACCTTCTTACAATGGATACCTTACGCCTATTATTCAATTTCGAAAGCTCTGCCAGTTTTATTTTGTCTGTTGTACTTTGGAATTACATGCTATGACGCTTCCTAATGACCTTCTTCGTTTCCTGGGAAAGTTTATCAGTGTTATGTCTAACTACCGTGCCTCTAACTTCCACTGCACACTCCTTAATGATACTCTTCAGATGATCATTCATTGTATCTACGCTAAGGTTGGTTTCCTCAATAAGATACGAGTACCTGTTTTGAAGCGAGACTGAATTCCTGCACTTTACCTCTCAGTGCCAGCTCATTGATTGGCTTCTTGCGGATCAGTTTCTGTCGTTCCTTCTTCAAGTCTAGGCTAATTTGAGACCGTACCATTCTATGGTCACTACATCGTACCTTGCCAACCACTTACACAGCTTTCACGATGCCTGGGTGTGCACTATTATAAAGTCTATTTCGTTCTTATTTTCGCCATTAGGGCTCCTCTATGTTCCCTTACGGAGTCCTCGTTTTCGGTAGAAGGTATTCGAAATCCGTCAATTATTGCGTTTTGCGAAATCTACTAGTAGCTCTCCTCTGGCATTTCTAGTACCGATGCCATAATCTCCTACAGCCTAGTCTCCAGCCTGCTTTATCCCTCCCTTTGCATTAAAGTCTCCCATCAGTATAGTATACTGTGTTTTTACCTTACTCACTGCTAATTCGACGTCTTCATAGAAACTTTCACCTAAAGCGTCATCATGGCTTTATGTAGGCGCGTAAGCTTGTACCACCTTCATTTTGTGTCTCCTATTGAGTTTAATTAGGATACCTACCACTCTTTCATTAACTATATAGTATTCATGTATGTTGCCAGCTATGTTTCTGTGAGTTAGAAACCCCATTCCAAGTTGTCTTCTGTCAGCCAATCCCCGATAGCAAAGGACGTAACCATTTTGTAGCACCGTATAGGCCTCATCTGTCCGCCTAACCTCACTGAGCCCTATTATATCCCATTTTACCACCCTCTAGCTCCTCCAATGGTACAGCTAGACTTGCCTCACTAGATAAGGCTCTAGCGTTAAATGTTGCCAAGTTCAGGTTCCGATGGCCACCTGTCTGGATCCAGAGATTCTTAGCAACCTCTGCTGCGTTGCAGATCTGACCGTCGGCTTGGTCAGTTGCTTCGCAGCTGCTGCGAACTGAGGGCCATTAGGTAATTGACGTATCCATGTGGGAGGTAGTGGCCAGATACTGCACCAGGGTGGCCAATCCTTCTCTGGTGAAGGAGTGCCTTCCCGGTGGTGGTTGCCGGTGAGGCCACACCCCAGGCCTCTTAATGCAGTTCCATAACCACGCAGGTTTTTTTTACCTGGTCGGGAACTGTGCGGCACCGGGATTCGAACCACGGATTTTTGCATGCGAGGCGGATTCTTTAGCCACTACGCTATCGCCGCTCTTTCATACTATTTCTTTCATACTATGTCAACTGCTAGGTCGTAAAAATGCTGTTAATAGTACATTTGTAATATCAGAATAGGTGCAGTTTTACTTATATGTACAATTGAAACCTAATCAAGCGTGCTTCAATTAGCCTCAAGATCTAAAGAAGTGTTTATAACACGGCCATATAAAAGAACGAAGTGCCAGTGCTTTCTGGCTCAATGAGTGTAACATATGTGCGAACATATACCTTCGATTCGTCGCCACAATGACATACTGGTTTCAACGCCTCGAATATGGTCAGTTATTTCTCTGGTGCCATCCCCTGTTTAACACTTTCCACCACATAAAGCCTCCATATATTTTTGTTCTTCGGTGTCATTTGTCCTAAAGACTGCATGGCCGAAGTGGCAAGAAAAACAATTCCCTTCAGGCTTGCAAATGAGCATTTGCCTTTGAAGACAAGAAGAACATGCTTCATTTTTACGTTGTATTAGGACAGGCTTAAAGGGAAGAAAACCAGGAAACAGAAAGAAAAGAAAGAAAACATATGGTAGCTTGGTGAAACATGAGGAAGCGCGTCACACGGGTCCTCATTTCGTAGAGTTCCCGCTGCTTTGTTTACCAAATCGTTGATGACGTCAATTTTTGTGGCAATCATGCTGAGTTTGCCCGGTATGAATATGATCTGGCTAAGAAGCTTCAAATACTAGGTTTGCGACATGTGTTCTACATTTGCTATACTTTGTAGACTTCCATCTTGTTACTTAGGCCATCAAATGTCGACTCCAAGCGACGCACCATCACACCATGGCTGTTAAAAATATTACCTCATCGCCAGCGGCCAATGCAGTTTTCAAAATGAAATCCAATAGTACGTAAAAAAACTAGTTTACTCGAAAGTATAAAAGTGGCTTGATGTTTATTTTTTGAGCAAGTGGTCTTTTCTTTGAGATGATGATGGGCACCATTGCATCATGTGGAAGAAATTATTCACCGTACGTTTATTGTTGCGCCATTTTTGCTTTCTTGACGCCGAAATGCTCAATTAGTTGTGTGAATCGTTTCTCTAACAGGCGTTCTACTTGCACTTTGTGAGCGTACTTCAATATGCCAGAATCTTGCCACACACAGCTTCATTTGAATATAGAGAAGCTAGGTTGCGTACTGTTTGCGCATTGTGCAAGCGGTGTTAGTTGTGAGTGCTTTCTTTTCTTGGGCATGTATGCAAATTTCTCACCGTCTTTCATGAAGAATAAATTAGTATTCTCCTACTGTCGAACGTATAGTGTATGAGAGCAAAAATTAGTTGTTCCGCAATGAATAATTGAATAGTAGTCAAGTTGGCAAAATATATTTCAAAGCTGCTACTCCATATTTGAAATTGTTCAAATATAGTGTCTTTAAATACAAAAAAACGTAAAATTGACTAGGACTATGCAACAAAACACTCGTTCTAATACACCAAGCGATGAGGCTGTGAAGTCAGTCTACGTATTTGACATTAACTAAAACAACCTTACATTCAGTAGTTGCGTTCTTGTTGCAAATGTTCACGTAATCTATCGGGGAAATAGCCTTTCATTCAATAGTTGCGCTCTCAATGTAAACAATGACGCAATTGATCGGGAGTTAAAGAAAAAAAAACACGAACCTTTTTTACCAGCTGAGAGCAATAGCGTAGCTATTGTTCACTTGCCTCGACATCTAGACTGCATCGATTCCAGGCCTACAGCGAGGGGGTCATTAGGGGTCCTCCCCTCCCTTTCCACCAATAATCTGATTGTGGGTAGTGTTCTACCAAAAATAAGTAATGAGAATGGTTGTTTTTATATAATAGTCTAAGCCCTCTGCAAGAGCCCTCGCTCTCCTTTAGAACTAAATTTCTGGCTGGGAGGTTGATTGCTACTCAGAATAGGCAAAGTCACGCAGCTCATTCATTTTGGTGTCAAGCTTTCACGCGTGAGTACAAAGTTAGAGTGCTTTGAAACGTTTATTTAGGACGCGATTTTGGCGCATGACCTGTAGTAAAGAATGAAGTGAAATAATAATTTCTTCAAATAATATTGTGCGCACGAATTTGCTTTTTAGCTATTTCTCTTCAATTACGCGTTTTCTCCCTCTTTACAACAACGATTGTAGCACTGTATGAAACAGTGGTATTTTCGATACACGGGCAACTTACCCAGCAGAGCATGGCGCATGGGCCACAACATTTTTTTATCAACTGTTTGTGCAAATGGTTGAGAAATGGGCGACATACACGCACACACACAAAGAAAAATGTGGCTATCTCAATATGCTGCCTGCTGCCTTTTGTGCGGTGACATACACTCACTAACGTCTGTGTTACTTGCCAACAAAAACCAGAAGATGGCAACTTCATCATACGCAACGAATTTGAAAGGTCAAGGGAAGTGCGACTCACCTAGCCGGACCTTGTAAGCTAGAGGGCAAACAAGATCCAGTGAGCTGCTCATGCCAGAGGGGCTTCTACCCATAGAATTCCCAGTTTGTCGTGTAAACAAAAAAAAAATAATTTCTCCCCCACGCCTTGTCACTGGATAGATCAGTCAAAGAACTTTATCGCGAATCGTTCTTCTGCGTTTGTATTGATGCAATACCAGAGAGAGAGACAGAAAAGTTCATGAAAAGAAGCGCCAATACACGAGTCTTTTGAACAGAGCTGATGCTTTGTAGGGTTGATGAATTTTTGTCGGTTGAGACAAATGGTAGTCTCTGTTACGCCACTTTAACGGGACGCATCGTATAATATAATATAGTTAAGTTTGCAATAAAAACGTTTAGGTTGTATATTGAATCGCACAAACCACAAAACATCCCCTACCGTATTTTACTCTTCTTTTTTTATGATTAGCCTACATACCCTACCCATTTTTTCCTTCTAACCGATGGTTATAAAGTACACTAACTGCAATTCATCAAGAAAGAGAATGCCTCGGAACGCGAAGCCAGCTATGAATATTTCCGGGCATTTGTAACTAAACGCTACGACGCATATTGCGTACATGGTGCGAAGCGAGCCTCATATATCCGGTATTGGTGTTATGTCAGCATTACTATACCTTATAGAAATTAATGCTGGAAGTCGTATAGTATTTTGAAGAGAGTTAGCTGAAGTTATTGCTTGAAAAATGAAGCGCTGTTTTATAAAAGCTCATGGGAGAGTTGCAATCACCTATGGTTTAGCAAATAGTAAACACTTTCATGAGTCACATTTGCTTTCTTAGCATAAGTATCATCTCAGACTTCGACAGTATGAGGCATTGTATACGGTGTGAATTATTCAGTGTATCTAAATGTTAACGTGTATATATGATTATTGTTCTTTTACGTAGGTCCTTCTTAATAGTATTATTGCAATACAACAGTTAATTTTTGGTGTTCGCGTGCTTCGCGGGAATCAGACCAATCACTGTCACAACCGGGCCGGGTGATCAATAAGACTAGGAAATTGGGCTTTTCGAAATAATGGGCACCAGTGTATCTCGAAACATTGCCTGGAGTTTCACGGACGTTTTTGACGTAAGGAGAAAGTCCATACCATCTAAGGGACCGAAAAAATGCCTACAAGGTCCACGATTATTTACCTTCACGCCGTTCGGGCTGTCGAAATAAAAGGAGCCGTGGTCACCATAGGTGCTGTGGCTTCCAGAAGATACGCTAGCATCGGGCTTGTTGAAAAAGCTGACGCTACTTCTGTAGTCCAAACTAGAATAGTATTGTCGAAGTAGCCACCTGGAGGTGCTTGAAAGTCACGTTCCAACTGAGATGGTCGAAAGTCTGATGAAATAGATGACGAAGGTAAATCACATGCCCAAACGTGATAATCGTGACATGAGAGCCACGTACGGCATCATTTATTTCCGCCTTGTATTGTTGCGCTGATTTTGAAGTTGCATATCCAGCTTCCTCATTCGTGCTTCGCTTATCAGCGATCCCCATTGCACGTGAGATCTGCGAATTTTTTTACGTCTCCGAAGACGCTTTTTCAGCGTGCGAGTGTATTGAAAACGTTGTCGACCATGGAAACTTTATGGGTGGTCAGCTGCCTACACGCTCTAAACTGCCAATGCCTGACTGCTCCGAGCTGACAATGACTGGTACCATTAGAGAAGCTCCCAAATCAGATCGTTGGAGAATTTTGAGGTACGTTTCCATCGCACCTTTGTGAACCATGGCTCCAGAGTTTACGTGAAATACTATTGTACGCTCTCACCAGGAAGCACCCCAGTGGAAACAGACGATACCCCAGGTCTACAAGAATCATAAGTCATGTCTGCTGCAACCCCCAAAATACGCGTTTCAAACAAGCTCCATCACACACCTAAAACTCCGGATATTGTAAAGCACTTACAACCAATGAACACGAAGAACCGAAGCCTAAGACGTCTGCCGGAGGTGAAGGCAGAATCGCCGTAGATGGGCCAAAAGCTGAAGGCCGAGCCATCCAACCAAACATTGAAGCTAAATTTTAGGAAAGATGAAAATGGCTTCGTACGCGCTGTGGCTTTCCACAAGGTCGAGCCAGTCAAGATGGCCGGGAAATACGACTTTGCCTTGTAAGTTGCACGAAACGAAGGGCAAAGTTCGGCGTGCCAAAAAAAACTTAGCGCGCCACTCTATAGCTAACTGTTTTCGTTGTGTTGTTTTTGTTTTTTCTTTATTGTGGTTATTTCGTGTGTCATTTATTAAGTAGTTCACACAGGAGGATGGCCGAACATTTGTATGTTAAGTCAGCCAAGACCATACTCGTGACGGCAAAGCTCGGCATGCCAAAAAAAACTTAACGCACCACTCTATAGCTAGCTGTTTTCGTTGTGTGGTTTTTGTTTCTTCTTTATTGTGTTTATTTCGTGTGTCATTTATTAAGTAATTCACACAGGAGGATGGCCGAACATTTGTATGTTAAGTCAGCCAAGACCATACTCGTTACATCCTGCAACGCTTAACGAGAACGTTAAGCGTTGCAGGATGGCCGATGTTGGAAATGCACATGACCTTTTGAACAGTGAAAAAAATGGCAGCATATCCACGATGTAACTGATGGAGAGTGGGGCGAAGCATCCGTCCGTCCATTCATTCTTGCTTCCGTTCGTCCATGCGTCTGTCTGTGTGACCATCCGTGCGTCCATCCGCCCGTGTGTGCGTGCGTCCGTTCGTGCGTCCCTGCATTCATCCATGCATCCACCCCTGCGTCCGTCCATGCGTTCATTCGTCCATGCAGCCATACGTGCGTCCGTCCATGCCTCTGTCTGTGTGTCTGCTCGTCCATCTAGTCAACACTCCAAGTACCACCATCTCGCATCTTTTCATCATATATTCCACATATAGAAGCACCGCCATCCAGTGGACATTCCAAGGACTAAACGAGAGGAGGCACACCTTCCTTTCCTACGGCTTGCGCTTCGTGTCTACTTCCCACCTTTAACCACCTCGAGTTCATGGTATATACTAGTGCACTGTATTCATGGCACTGTGGCCCAACGCTCGCTAAACCTTTCTAAAACCAAGGAGCTTACGCCCAGCGAATATAATGTAGCAACCCTTTCTTGTCAGATAGTGCTCAATGTACATGCCAATGGCTGTTAATTGGGAATGAGAGACAGGAGAATTCAGCTTTTAGTTAACGCGCACGCTGCGAGTTTTTTATTGTTCAACAACGCACAGGAGAAATCTACCACGAGCACCACCTTGCAGGTCAAAGCGTAAGACATGTTACGTACTACGACGAGGGACGAGCGGGTGCCGCTTTAAGGAGCTTCACCCTTAAAAGAGCCGTGCACTTCGGCAGCACCATACAGATCAGTCGGACTCTCAGCAGTGAAATCTGACAATCTATCTGTCTTAGCCAGTTCGGGTCGACTACTCAAACGGTCACCAACTACGTCATCACTGGGAACATCTGAAGCTTCATTGTTTACATTCAAAATAGGGATTCTCAAGTCCGCGATGTCAGATGGTCGAGGTGTTTCAGAGGTTGGGACAAATGGAGCTCTTTCATCGATTAGGAGCTGTGAACTCCATCACTTTCAAGCTATTCACTATCACAACCAGCTTCAAAAGCGTTTTTGATCTAGGCTCTTGTATTATAAGATATTCAGCAAAGATGTCACGAGATCCCGTGGCTGCGTGAGCAGCAGAAATATGCAAGCGTCCGTTATGAACGGCCGCAGTAAACCCCTGTTCTCTTGGTAATTCACCCGGGGTAACTGGGAAGCCACGAGACTCTCTTGGGGTTGAAGTAGCCGTGTACACTTGTGTGCCCAACCTCTAATCTATTGCCATCGATAGCGAAGCGCGCACCAATCCCTGGTGCTACTCCTATGTCAGGCTGTGTATTGCTACTATGGAAGGCTGCATCTGATTCGCTTGCTCCACTGGCTGTCAGCATTGTACCATAATCACTGTTTTCCCATTCGGTGGCATCATCTACAGAGTTGAGTCCTTGCCAGCCACCACTGTTACGAAAGGTGCCCGTCATCATCGTGCTAGGTTCCTGAGCACATGTCAGCGAAGCTGTAATAAACAGAAATATTCGTTTATAAAAGAACACAGCAGATTATTTCCAATGTTTACATGCTGGCGCAGTTAGAAACAGACTGGTTACATAGCCTGATGCACAACACATCGGGCTGACATTTTTCACTGCGACGTGTTAAATATAAAGCTGTACATTTTCATAGAGATGGCACCCACTTGCCATTACCAAATACCATGAACTGACACATGGTATAGACTTGTTGACCAGTTGTTGACTTGGTGTTGTTCTTGACTTCTTGGTCTAATGCCATGTTCGCACAGTCACATATACGCTCTCTTATTAAATCCAAGACCAACTGTACTAAAAGCTCCATATCCTTTCGTAGGGTGCTCGGCTGCTGTTTCGAAGGTCGCAGTTTCGATGCCCGCCACGGTGGTCGCATTTCGACGAGGGCCGAATGGTAAAAGCCCATGTCAGTGTACGTTAGAAAAACACCAGATGTTCAGCATTTCCGGAACTTTTCACTACGGTGTCTACCATAATCCAATTGTGGTATAGGAACCTTAAACCCCAGATATTAGAAATGGCGATTGGCAATCCTGGATCCCAGTTTGAAAATTTATTTAAACATTTCATGCTTTTTAGCTGGAATGACTGAGGTATACTTCACAAAATAAATATTTCCGATATCTGCCTGCACATTTTATGTATAGTTGCCATTAAGTATTATTACAGTACAAACATTTGTCGTAAGTAGCTATTTAATATTCATGGACATGGCTTCTTAATGAGTGTAACTGTAACTGTCTGAAAAAAAACTTTGATCTACCTTCGACTATGCGACTTTTCTTTCCATTATTCTTCAGGGCATCGAATAAAAGAGCAATGTATACCATAAGTACTCTTGACCACCGAATTAATCAGCTGCTTGCACAAAATTACGTTCTTGCCATCCAAAAGAACACACTCAGCTATCTTTAAAATTGGTAACAATGTACAGTTCTTGTTGTGAACGAACAACTTCTGTTAAAGCTACGTAAGCGTTGAGGCTGCCTTGCCGCATTAACACTTGGCTGCTGCTACGTTGATTGTTCTCTAAAATAGTCGCTGTTTTTCATACAGGATGTTTCATTGTGCATGCATGAACTCATTCCGAACACGCCTAATTTGGGATAACGCGCATGTTAACAGCGTGGCTTGGTGCAGTGAGCTTACAGTAACGTTTGTTCATAATAGACTCCTTTCCCACATTTTTATGACATATAAGATCTCTGTGAACTTGGTTGGATTCATTCATAAATATCTTGTATTGCTAGTTAGGTGATTTGTTGTTCAGCTCTCCTTAATTTAATTTCTGAGGCACGAGAAACAAACTGGTCACCGCAAAGCATATGATAACGAGGCCTCCGCTAATATTACCGCAGTCACTGAAACAAGGTGTTTTTTAGGTTTCAAATACTGATTCTCTGATGTGACATTACTGATTGAGCTCTTTTACAAGTGGCAGAGTTCATAGCAGGAATAAAGTCACAGAACCTAACGGCAAGTTGGTACCCACTGCTCTAGAATTGTCTCACACTGTCTTCTCAGTTATCGAGTTGTCTAGCTGTTTTTTTTTTCGTCACCATGCTCATAATTTGGAACATCAGCTGTGGCGTATGCCATACGCAGGTCAAATTACATCTTTACAAATACCACTTAAATTCCGCCTCCATCGGAAATCCGCCTCCATCGGAAATGCAGCCTCCATCGGCTGCATTTCCGATGGTGGCGAATATCTTGCAGGCCCATGCGCTCAAATTTGGGCGCATGTTAAAGAACCCCAGGTGGTATAAATTTCCAGAGCCCTCCACTACGGCGTCTCTCATAATGATATGGTGGTTTGGGCACGTTTAACACCACAAATCAGTCAATCAATCAACCTCACGCCAACTCTCGCAACCGAGTCATTGCGATCAAACTTCCGAGTTGCTTATTTCATTTGCGTCTCTCTTGATTTCTCGAGCTTGATCAAACTGATTATTTTTCACTCACAACCAACGCCCCTCTGCCTATGCCGACATTGACGCCAACACCGACATTGACGCTGATGCTGGGATTCATGCGAAAGGAGCTCAGCGTTCAACAAGATCTAGCTTCATGGCTTCTTCAAGTAGAAAGTTTTCTAGAGATGAACAAATTTTAAAAAGCCTTTAAACCCTGACACTTTTCTACCATTTCTTTGTTCTTCTTTATTTGTTTTGTATGTATCTGTTTAAGGGTTATGTTGATATGCAAAAAAAGGAACGAAAACAAAAGTGGCGCAATAGTTAGCATGCCTGGCTGCCGCTGTCATGGTCTTAGAAGTCGTGGGTTCAACTACTGGTGATAAAACGTTTTTTTTCTGAATGATCTTATCAAGTGCATATTTTCGACACCATTTCTTTGACTTAAATACTTCACCAACGTTTTCTTGGGCTCCGGCATCAAATGCTTTGGGGGTAAAAACACAGTGTAAACAATTATTTACCGTCGGTTGTGCATTAAATCAATTCTTGAGTGATGTGGGATCTGTTGAATCTATTTTAGGACTCATATTCTTGCAAACTGCACAGCAGAAGGGACACGAGAAAGGAACGAAAGGAGGTAGACGAGTGCAACTCCTTCGGCTGCGTAGTTCACTA
>NW_027464840.1:165200-199530 GCF_043290135.1 Rhipicephalus microplus
CATGAATACAATGAACTTGTATATACTATGAATGAACCCGAGGTGGTTAAAAATGGGAAGTAGATACGAAGCGCAAGCCGTGAGAAAGTAAAAGCCGAATTCTCTGCCTCTCATTTCCCATTAGCAGCCATTGGCATGTACATTGAGCACTATCTGACTGAAAAAGTTTGCTACGCCATACTCGCTGGGCGTAACCTCCTTGGTTTTCGAAAGATTTAGCGAGCGTTCGGCCGCAGTGCCATGAATACGGTGGACTAGTATATACCATGAACTCGAGGGGGTTAAAGGTGGGAAGTGGACCCGAAGCGCAAGCTGTAAGAAAGTGTGCGTGTGCCACCTCTCGTTTAGTCCTTGGAATGTCCGCTGGATGGCGGTGCTTCTAAATGGGGAATATATGATGAAAAGATGCGAGATGGTGGTACTTGGAGTGTTGAATAGATGGACGAATGGACACATAGACAGATGCATGGATGGACGCATGAACGGACGCAGGGGCGGCTACATGGACGAACGCAGGGACGGACGCACGAACAGACGCACGCACGGACGGACTGATGGACGCATGGACGGTCACACTGACGGACGCATGGACGGACGGAAGCAAAAACGAATGGACGGACGAATTCTCCATCCCATTCTGCATCATTCACTCCGTGGATATGCTGCCATTTTTTTATCATATATTCCGCATATGCACCGCCATCCAACGGACAATCCAAGGACTAACCGAGAGGTGGCCCACGCACACTTTCTTATGGCTTGCGCTTCGGGTCTACTTCCCACCTTTAACCACCTAGAGTTATTGGTATATACTAGTTCACTGTATTCATGGCACTACGGCCCAAAGCTCACTAAACCTTTCTAAAACTAAGGAGGTTACACCGAGCGAGTATAACGTCGCAACCCTTTCTTGTCACATGGTGCTCAATGTACATGCCAATGGCTGCTAAAGGGGATTGCAGCGTGCGCGTTAACTAAAAGCCGAATGCTCCTGTCTCTCATTCACCATTAGCAGCCATTTGCATGCACAGTGAGCACTATTTTTATTCTTCAACAACGCACAGAAGAAATCTCTCACCGGCACTACCTTCGAGGTCAGAATGTTATACTTGTTACATACTACAATGGCTATGAGGGACGTACGGTTGCCGCTATGAAAGCTTCGCCCCTAAAAATGGAAGATCTCACGTACAGTGGGAATCGGTGATATGCGAAGCGCGAATGAGCAATGTTGATACGTCACTTTAAAATCAGCTCAACGTTACGAGATGGAGGTAAATGATGCCCTACATGACTTCCGTGTCATGATTATCATGTTTGGATGTGTCGTTTACCATCGTCATCTATTCACGTCACGTTATACCATAAATAGTATATAACGAAACGGCCGCGAGCACTCTATGAGCATGGTATGTTTTTATGTGATCACATGACATGCGTGTCAGAATTATCATGTTTGCACCAGTCATATGTTTCGTCATCCATTGGCGTTAAGTAACACCAAATTTGGTGTATGTGGAGCTAGCAAAACGGTCGCGAGCGCATTATGAAGGGCCCAATATACTCCAATGTAACGTTTATGCGCACGCACAAAGAGCACAGCGAAGCAACGTTAGCAAAACGCGAGCACTCTATGGTCTGACGCCAGACGTGACCATCGTCCGTCAGCGCGGCCCGCAAACCGGCGCGAAATCCGACATGCCGCATTTCGCCCCGATGCGTTATCCAGAAAACGCTGCGTCTCCCTCGTTTCGTGACGGAGGGATACCGGATGAACTGAAAGGCGCATGCGTCAAAACAACGCGGCGCGGCGCGCGCCTGCGAGTGTATGCCAAGACCGGCGCCTGGCGTGGCAGCGCCGGCGTTACGCGACGAAATGAACGCCGGCGAGCACGCGCACCGCGTCACGTCGAAATGTATTAGCGCCTTGACTGTGGTATGTAGTCATGTTCTCACATGACACGCATCGCATGATTATCATGTTTGCACCACTCACATACTTTCGTTATCCATTGGCGTCACGTAATACTAAATTTGGCATATGTGAAGCTATAGGGAAACGGCCACGAGCACATCATGAGCGTAGCACGTAGTCATGTTGTTACATGACACGCATCTCATGATTATTATGTGTGCACCCGTCACATGTCTTTGTCGTTAATTCGGGTACCGTAATACCAAATTTGGTATATATAACGCTATTGCGAAACAGCCGCGAGCGCGTCATAAGCGCGGCATGCAATCATGTTGTTACATGACACGCGTGTCATAATTTTCATGTTAGGGTCGTGCGCTTGTGTTCGCCATGCAATCATACCATACCATACCAGTTTTGCAACATGCCTTGTGAACGAAACCACCGCAAGAGCAGCAGGACCATGAAATGTAAATCATGACATTCTTGACATATATGTCATAATTTTCATGTTATGAGTAGTCGAATATGTTCTTCGTACAGTCATGTTGTGCTATACCAAGTTTGGTGTTGATACAATTATTGAAACGGCCAGGAGGGCTAGAAGTCGTAGGCGGCTAGGTAGATAGATGCATAGATAGATAAATACGCTCAAAGTCGCCGAAATTCGCTAAGCAATGCTTCGCATTTAAAATTGCCGAGTGGGACTTGAACCTCCAACTTCTAAGGCATGGCACATTGCTAGCCCAACACAGTAACCACGACAACATATTGAAAATGTCATATGTCAAAAATGGAAAAATATCTTCATGTCATAAGTAATGTTTGTGATCTGTCGTCATTTTCTTGTTTAGAAGTGAGTTTTTTCAGTGTCTTCGCGTGAATTTTTCAGTGTCTTTTCAAAATCAGCAGGAGTGTAGCTAACGCATTTTATGTGTTTGTTTTGCGCTTCGCGAGATGAGAACGTGTGTCTATATCCGACACGTTTTCTACTGTAAAAAAAAAGAACATTAGCGCAACTGAATAAATGAACGGCATTTGCCCCTACTGGCTAAGTGACTATAGTCATTTATGCATACAAGAAACATCGCGCTTCTGGAATGTACACTAAACAATTCAGTGTTTTTTCATTCCCTTCGACATATTTTCGGTCATTCTTGCTCCCGTTCTTGTTCACGTTCTTAGAAAAAAACCACAATAATTCAGTGTAGCTGTACCGTACGTACAACGACGTTAGGCTTACGGCAGCATCTCCACCCATGTGCCATGGTCGTAGCGAAGAGCGTGAATATTATTATAGGAAGAATGTCATAGCCGTTTGCGTGGAGTTTTGATCGTGGCCGATTTAAGAAGATAATTATTTACTTATTTCACTACAGAGATCTGAAGCTAAAACCCGGATTTAAGAGTTCCAAGTGCGTTCCGGTGCGCTGACATACAATGTCGCGCGCTGGAAACACTGTTCTTTTTGTTAATCCTCAGTAACACCTCAACGAACAAACGCAGTGCGTTTTACTGCATATATGTGTAGTTATTAGGTAGTGCTAACTACTCGTGGTGTGCCGACGCATTTTAATGTAATCCAGAGCAGGAGTATAACTGCCTTTTACTCTCTTATGCCCGAGGCGTGCATGGGCATTCTACTCTTTCAAGGAGAGGTAGAGTAGAAAGCAGTTTCACTCTATCAGTTTATACAAAGTGAAAAGTATTTCACTTTATCTGATTTTTGCGAGAGTAGAAGAACAATCTGAATAGTAACTTAGCCTTCTAACTCCTACGATACCCTCCGAAATTTTTAGTTGTCCGTAGCAATATTTCCTTCGCTGTTCTGGCGAAACGACGCACAATAAACACTCAACTACCTCTGTGAGGGTGGGTTTCACTTCCGCGTTATACCGATTCCTAAAAAAAAGGGGGGGATCAGCCGCATTTCTTTTTAATGGAATGTTGTGTTAAAAATCAAAACGTCGTTAGTGCTAAAAGTTTCCTGCACAAATGCTTTGGGTGCTCAATGGGCATTAAAAATAGAAAACAAAACAAAAAATGGTTAACCTAAGCGTGTTGGAGGCTTTTCCACAATGCCTCATTGTGCTAGGGAAGGACCTCTACCCCTCCAATACTTTTTCGTTTCTTTTTTCCGGGATGAATAGAGAATTTACACATGTTGTCTACATGAATTTTCTGCAGCAGGTACTGTGACCGTGTTACAAAATGTCCTGCGAATTTCTCTTTTGTTGTTATTAGATATTTTTTACACGTGTACCACCTCACTCTGTCTCTTCTTAGGTGTGCGTAAAGGTTAACGTTAGCTTTTCAAGACGGAAGAGAACAAAGAGTCGAGTAAAAGCAAGCGCCTTAAGTATTTCAAGATGATACGAAGTTGCTGCGAAGTATAACCAAACCAAGCTCATAGGAAAAAAAATGATCTCGTACTGGCTGTAGCTTTATTAGAAAGGTCACCTGTTTCCATGAATCACTTTTTAAATTCTTTTTGGGCCAGCACACAATGCGGTCATCTGCAGAAGGGAACTGTAAAAATGCGATTGTGAGTTGGGCGCACAAATAATGATTGCCTGATTTGCTTTATGAGCTATTTGTGAGCGTGGTGCTGAGGTGGTGCTGTCGTTTGCAGCTGTGAGAGAGCTGCAGGAATTTCTGCTGAACGTGCCACTTGCGAATTGGGCCACTGGCAAACATGTGCTACTTGCACAGCCTGGCCTCAACTGGAGCAAGAAAAATTGCTCCAGTACCTAAAGAAGAACATTGGCCCTGTAGGAGGAGGAAATGACTTTATTGCGAGTTGGAGGGGTGGGCCAATGGTCCCACATAGGGTACGGCTAGGAGTCCTTGAAGTCTGGTGGCTTCCTCGGCCCTCTGAACCTCCTCCCCATCTCAGAGGGCGGGGCTAAGCAGTGCGGTTTCCCAGCGCACGCGAAGGCTGTCAACAAAGGCCTTGTACTCGTTATGGGCACTAGTCTTTTGCGTTCCCATAACATATGCTCCATAGCTCTGGAGCCGAAATGCTTGCATTTGCAGAGAAGTGAAATATTTACTGATTCTCTGATAAAGTATTTTGCTTTAACGCTTAGGCTTACACTGCAAGCACACACACACACACACACACACACACACACACACACACACACACACACACACACACACACACACACACACACACACACACGCACACGCGCACACGCGCACACACACACACACACATACATACATACATACATACATACATACATACATACATACATACATACATACATACATACATACATACATACATACATACATACATACATACATACATGCATACATACATACATACATACATACATACATACGTACATACATACATACATACTTACATACGCACGCACGCTCGCATTGTCTCTCTAGAGAAATATGCAGCGCGTTTCACGTTGCGAGAACTAAAGCGCTTGAAGAGCATTTAGCAGTGACCAGTCCTGCACGCAACCATTTACGACTGAATTAAACCAACCATACATAACATTCCTTGATGTGACGTTAGTTAATGATTTTTGTACGTTGTGCCTAGCTAGTTAATTAAATGAATTGAATTACGAACACCTTTATTCTTGACGTTAGGAGTTGAATGTGTATAGGGCGTTCTGGAATGTGTACAGGACGTTGTATATGGCGTTCTGGAATGACAGATCCGAATTTTCGTGCAAACTTACATGACATGCTCCGTGATTGTTTTCTTTGACGTTTAAAGGA
This sequence comes from Rhipicephalus microplus, assembly GCF_043290135.1. Classification (NCBI taxonomy): domain Eukaryota; kingdom Metazoa; phylum Arthropoda; class Arachnida; order Ixodida; family Ixodidae; genus Rhipicephalus; species Rhipicephalus microplus. The sequence goes on from NW_027464840.1 coordinate 170,863, forward strand.
TTAATGAACCACCCGTAGGGCTTTGTGAAATATCAAAACATGGGAACAGCAAACAGGGATGTGAGCGGTTCTGTCAAATTTTCCGGTTGTGTGCGGGACGTAAAGTTTACAAGCGAACCGCATTCTAGCCACTTTCTCAAGCGCCTTGTCTTAATACCGAGCAACAATTGCTCCTCACTCGCTTAGAAGCTGCTGGCACCTGTGCTCTGACGTACGCGAACAGAAGGACGCTATTGGATGAAGGTTCATATAATTCAGGAGCTGCATTCGGATCAGTTGTACTTATTGCCTCTGGGGGTCACCACGTGCAGGCGATTTTTATTTTAAAATCTTTTAACACTCACTGTATAGCTCCAACCGCACTTGAGTGAAATGCACCGAGAGAGTGTCAACAATGTTTATAAAGTGGGTCCAAGGCCATGACGCACGTGTCTATCTTCATCTGTCTGATTTCTGCGCTCATCTGAGCCTGTGAAGAGATGATTTTGATAATAATATTAATAATATTATCATAATATAATAATAATGGTATCAATCAATGAAATACTCAAATATTTATTTATTTCTCGTGCCTAAAGGCTACCACAAGCTCTTCGTTCAGGGGTACGCAAAAATAAGTCAATTAAAATAACCAATACAACACCAACAGTCTTCACAAATGAAAAAAAGAGCTCAAATCAAAAGAGCGATAGTACAATGACAAAAACATATCAACGCAAATGAGAAGAATACAATCACAAGACGAGAATCATGTATGGGAGTAAAAAATAATGCTGAATGCACAAAACCGGTCGGAATGCTTCCTAGGAGATGGAAGAGGGAAGAATCTGTACATCGTGAAAAACTATGTTAAGACAGTGCAAAGCTCAGATAAAAACAATCGCCATGAACTACGAAAAACATCAAGATCAAGAAAGATAACATCATAGATACTTTGTATTCTGTGAGCGATGGGGTGGTAGAAGAAGCTGACAGGTACGTGAAACTATCGATTCTTTTTGGTTAACCAATGCCTAATTCGAAAGTTTATACAACTGAGAAGTAAAGGGCAGGACACCATGCATATTGTAAACAACCATAATTGTGAAGAAAAAAAAACATGTCAGTGCGATTCAATCGGAAGTGAAATGGTGGTAATGATAATTATCTGGCAGTGTTAAAACTAGATGCAGAGTCATTTCTAGCAAAACGATGGTTGTAAATGCTTATGATTTTTTTTTCTGGACTGTCTCAGGGGTGTTACTGCCAGTGCCGTTCTACATCACATATGCATACTCAAGTTGAGGAATACATGTTGCTGTATACAATTTGTGGAAGGCTGTAGGAGAACTGAACTCACGAGAGATTCTACAAACTCAGCCGATATAACGAAAGTTACGCATGGCAGTACGTTTAGTGTGAGCAGAGAAATTTAGCGTGCTACCAAAAAAAAAAAAAGAAACACCAAGACCACTGTGCTCATAAACCTTACATTACGACACGGTATTGACAAAGCTTGGAAAGGACATGATGTTTTGCGAGATTCATTTATGAAATTGGTCTTCGGGGTATTTAGGGAAAGGTTATTGCTGTTACACAATTCGTAGAAAGAACACAAGCCTGACTGCATCATGCGAAGGTCGTTAACTGAATGAATTTCCTGGATATCTTGATAATATCGGCATACAAGAAAAAAGAGAAATAGCGAATAGCAAAATAATCATTGCTAACATAAAGTAAAAATAAATTTGGGCCTAATACCGGCCCTTGCGGGACTGCATAAGTGAATTTGTACCTTAAAGACCTTTGGACATTTGTGGGGACATAGCGTGATCTATTAAGTTGATAGTCATGCAGGAGATTCACAGCAGACGAGTCAACTTCAAAGTTTGCAGAAATAACCAGAATAGGTGAGTAGCTAAGCGCGTCAAAAGCCTTGTTCAGGCCATAGTAGACTAGAACTACTAGTCCTCTGTGAAAAATAGGTGGGGAGACTAGTGTCAGGAAACTAGTAATATACGTGGTAGTTGAGCAACCAGCGAGAAAGACGTGTTGATTAGGAATCAATCAATTTTTCACGCTGACATATATTATGCTATGAAGAGCCAGTTCAGAGATACTCGATGTCGCACACACCAGAAAAATCGTGCGATAAGTAAATAAAAAGCATCACTTCTGGAGCCTGAGCTGAAAAAAATTAGCATCGGCTTTAGGAGTTGAAGGTGATAGCGACATCCTACTATCCTGTCCTAGTTCGTATTTCCAATACTTAGCGCATCAAACCTTTTCAAATTCACATAAAAAACAGCGCCAATAACGAGGGACAAGAGAAAGAAGGAGACAGACAGCGGCACTGTGCCGCTGTCTGTCTCCCTCTTTCTTTTGTCTCTGGTTATTGGCGCTGTTTTTTATGTGAATCATGTCTTACCAACTCGCCCAAGCAACCACGTTAGCTTTTCAAATTCGTTATGCACCCACTCTACATGGCCTTAAAGGAATATGCTCAGTAGCGCGTGTGCCTTTTGTAGTGGGTTTCCGGTTTCAACCGTGGAGCTAATATGATAATCACATAGTCAAACGCCTTTTGGCAATGGACGCTTGTACCACGAATTGCTATTTGAATATATCATGTTGCCTAGTGAAGCATGTATACATGACACGTGTGTTTGCGAAGCATGAAAGTTATTTTCACTGCTTTTCAAAGCAGAGCAAGCTCTTTTGCTCTGAGGCTTGGCCGTTGTTTTAGAACATTCGCCTGCCATGCAAACGACCCCGGTTTGATCCTCACGTAGACCCAAACAACCCTGGTTCGGTCCCCACTCTGCTCCAAGGTTTTTTTCATCACTTATTTACATTATTTTCGTCGTTCGAATTTTTTCGGTTATGCATGAGATGTTGATTTTCTGCTCACAACCAACCAAGCTGACGTCGACACTGGCATAGCTGTGAAACGAACTCTTTAACGCTGTCGCGTTAATATTAAGCAATCACGAGCGTTCAGACATTTCTTGATTGATATTGATTTGTGGGGTTTAACGTCCCAAAAACACGACATGGTTATGAAAGACGCTATAGTGGAGGGCTCCGGATATTTCGACCACCTGGGGTTCTTTAACGCGCACCCAAATATGAGCACGCGGGCCTACAGCATTTCCGCCTCCATCGGAAATGCAGCCACCGCTGGGATTCGAGCCCGAGACCTTCGGGTTAGCAGCTGAGTACCTTAGCCACTAGACTACCGCGGTAGGGCGTTCAGACAGTTCTTGATGAGTATTCTATTCAGTACTGGGGTGAATATACTACCATAGGCATATAGCATGGCGGAAGAATTGCCATCTGGGCAACACTATAAGGATGGTTTTCAGCGCCTAATTCATCAGCAGATTGGCTTTTCATCCAACGACAGACCACTAGCCGTGCCAACTGCCTTGTGCTGTTGTCTGATCTGAATACTAGGCTATGAGGCCTTATAAACGGATGAAAAATGCGTGACAAAACACTCGGCGATGGCATCCGCTCCGGCACCGCCCGAGTCCATGTAATCTGAAGGACTCCCCTCTTTGCTTGACCGTGTGCTCAGATTTGCGTGCACATTAAAAAACCCCAGGGGGTCAAAATATCCGGGGCCCTCCACTACGGCATCTCTTATTACTGTATGGTGCTACTGGGAAGTTAAATCCCACATATCTATCTTTTGCTTGACCGTGCACGTACATACTCTCAAAACGCAGCTGGTCTGTGAGAAGCGTCTTTTTGTAATAAATCAGTATATGAACTATGGTCCCATTTAAATAGGCGTTTAGAGAGAGTTCGAAAAAAGTCACAGTTCCGCCACAAGGGCGAAGAAACGAATGCAATAGCATTAACTTGGATGTTATGCTGAGAGCGGTTAGCAGATCGAAACGTTCAGCTTGCTGCGTACGCATAAATCACGCATGGAAACACCACAGACAGGACGATAGCACCAACAGCGTTTACCGCTGGACACTTAACGCACTGTGTGAACAAAAACGACGCAAGAAACGTAATCACAGGTACAGATGAGTGCAAACTAACATGTGGCCCAGTTGTTACTTCGCTGTGTTTGAAAAGCGCACTGTTTTAGCAAACGGCGCCTGTCCAGCGAGCGAAGTAATGCTTGCGAGCCCGGCAACTAAACGCAATCGTTCCGGTCAAAGTTGAAGGCGCGCGATTCTTCCTACCAAAGGATAAGCGGGTGCGCATAAACATTTACCTTCCCCCCAAAATCGTGGGGCAAAGTACGCCTGGAAGAAAAGTGCGCGTTGGCGCATCGAGACGAGCTGAGTGCGGAGCACAGGCGGCATCCTTCTTGAGTTTTCATATATATAGATACGTATATATATACGGTGCTTGACACCAGCCGAGACTGTCGATATTATTGCTATCGCAATAAAAAAAATCACCACCATATCCACAAAGTGAATGAAGTTAGATGAGCCCCGCCGCGGTGGTATAGTGGCTAAGGTACTCGGCTGCTGACCCGCAGGTCGCGGGTTCGGATCCCAGCTGCGGTGACTGCATTTCGATGGAGGAAGAAATGTTGTAGGCCTGTGTGCTCAGATTTGGGTGCAAGTTAAGGAACCCCAAGTGGTCGAAATTTCCGGAGCCCTCCACTACGGCGTCTCTCATAATCATATGGTAGTTTTGGGACGATAAACCCCACATATCAATCAATCAATGATGTTAGATGAGCTTGCTCAGATGTGTTTTTTTTTGTTTTTTTGGCCCGACTATTTCTGTAGAAAGGCTTGTTAAGGAGCCGACGCATGATGAGTACGTCAAAGGCAGCGTTGTCGGAAACGTTTCGCAACCACCACTGCACAGTTTTGACCACGTCGATCGGCACGTTAACCACCTGCCCCTTTTTACCATACTGGCCGCTGGCATGAGCCCTATTCTTAACGCTCATGAATTGCAGACGTGGAACTATCAGACATTCTTCAACGGGGTGGAGAGCAGGCTGGCGATGAGGCATGCGAGAATATCGGTATCCATGCGAAACACTCAACATGGGAGCTTGTCACGTGCTACCGTCCTACGAAGAGACGAGGACGAAGTGGACGTTTAGTCACGAGGAGGTGAGCGTGCGGGCCATCGAAGACCAATGCCTTGGGTGGTGGTCTGCCATCTTGTGAGCATTGCTGGAATCATCAGAGATCCAAACACAGTGGTGACCTTGAGCGGCGACGCAAGAAGTTTCCAATGGCAACACTGGTGTACACGCCGGCGGCCACTGGACAGGGCGCAAGCTTTAGGAGCAAGCTCGTAAAAGCTGAACTGTCACTTCTACTCACTGAATGGAGAACATTTAGCCTTCTTGTTGACGCGATTTTTATGCTTCAGTGCTCTACAAGTTCAAGAGAGAACCAGTGGGGATATTTACGATGTCTACGTGTATATTGCACAGTACACTTACATATGCTGCTTAATACAAGCTCCATAAACTGTTGAACTTGGCCATCAACATTAGGATAACGATAATTATAGCGCGAGAACAAAACGACGACACAGTGACAAGAAGGACATGAAAGACACGAGCGCTCGTGTCTTTCGTGTCCTTCTTGTCTTTGTGTGTCGTTTTGTTCTCGCGCTATAACTATCGTCCTGCCATACCAACAGGGCTCGTGTCTTTCGTGTCCTTCTTGTCTCTGTGTCGTCGTTTTGTTCTCACGCTATAACTATCGTCATGCCATACCAACTAGCCCAAGCTGCCACACATCAATATTAGGTTAGTCTGTAAAAGTGATAAATAAATATATGTAGTAATCAATAATAATAATAATAATAATAATAATAATAATAATAATAATAATAATAATAATTGGCAGATCGCACGTTCGGTGGAAATCGATGATGTGCGAAGTACGAAAGAGAAAGATATCACATTAAGATCAACACAATGTTACGAGGTTTAGGTAAATGATGCCGTACATGACTGACGTGTCATGTTTATCATGTGTGGATGTGTCGTTTACATTCGTCATCTATTCACGTGACGTTATACCCAATTCAGTATATGTGGAGCCAGCGAAACGGCCGCGAGCACGCTATGAGCATGGCCCAATATACTTCGATGTAGCGTTGACGCGCGCGCACACAGGGCACAGTGACGCTTCGTTATCAAAACGCGAGCACTATATAGTCTGACGCCAGGAGCGACCAGCGTGACCATCGCGATCAGCGTCCGTCGCGCGGCCCGACAACAACCGGTGCGAAATGCGACATGCTGTATTTCACGACGCTGCGTTACCCAGACAACACTGCGTCTCCGTCTTTTCGTGACGGAGGGACACTTCACACGCTGAAACGCGCTTGCAGGAATGGAGTGCGGCGCGCACCTGCGAATAAAATTGGCAGCGTATCCACGGAGTGAATGATGGAGAGTGGGGTGAAGCATTCGTCCGTCCATTCTTTCTTGCTTCCGTCCGTCCATGCGTCCGTTTGTGTGATCGTTCATGCGTCCATCCGCCCGTCCGTGCGTGCGTCTGTTCGTGCGTCCGTCCCTGCGTTCGTCCATGCAGCCGCACCTGCGTCCGTTCATGCGTCCATTCATGCGTCTGTATGTGTGTCCGTTCGTCCAACTATTCAAGGCTCCAAGTTCCACCACCTCACATCTTTTCATCATATATTCCCCATTAGAAGCACCGCCATCCAGCGGACATTCCAAGGCCTAAACAAGAGGTGGCACACGCACACTTTCTTACGGCTTGCGCTTTGGGTCTACTTCGCACTTTTAACCACCTCGAGTTCATGGTATATACTAGTTCACTGTATTCATGGCACTGTGGCTCCACGCTCGCTAAACCTTTCTAAAACCAAAGAGGTTACGCCCGGCGAGTATAACGTTGCAACTCTTTCTTGTCAGATAGTGCTAAATGTACATGCTAATGACTGCTAATGGATATCGCAGCGTGCGCGTTAACTAAAAGCCGAATGCTCATGTCTCTCAATCTCTTTTGGCAGCCATCGGCATATACATTGAGCACTATTTTTTATTGTTCAACAACGCACAAAAGAAATCTCTCACCGGTACCGCCTTGGAGGTCAAAATGTTGCACTTGTTACACACTACAACGGCTACGAGAGACGAATGGGTGTCGCCATAAAGAACTTCGCCCCTAATATGGCAGGACCGGCGCCTGGCGTGGCAAAGCCGCCGTGACGCGACGAAATGAACGCCGGCGAGCACGCGCAGCGCGTCACGTCGAAATGTATCGGCGCCTTGACTGTGGCATGTAGTCATGTTTTCACATGACATGCATCGCATGATGTTCATTTTTGCACCAGTCACATACCTTTGGCATTCATTGACGTCACGTAATACCGAATCCGGCATACGTGAAGCTAGCAAACGGCTGCGATCACATCATGAGTGAGGCATGTAGTCATACTGTTACATGACACGCATGCCGTTATTATCACGCCTGGATGTGTCATTTTACCTATGTCGTTCGTTCGCATTGTGCAATACTGAATTTGGTACATGTGAAGCTAGCGAAACGGCTGCGAGTGCATTATGAACAAAGCACGTAGGCATGTTGTTACATGACACCCATGTCATGATTATCATGTTTGCACCAGTATGATACATTTGTCATTCATACACGTACCGTAATACCAAATTCGGTACAAGTGCACTAGTGAAACGGCCGCGAGCGTTTCAATAGCGTGGCGTAGTCATATTGTTACATAACACCCATGTAATTATGTCCATTTTAGGGTCTGTCGCTTGTGTTCGCCATGCAATCATGCGATACCAATACCTGTTCTGCAACATGCCATGTGAACGAAACCACCGCAACAGCTGCAGGACCATGAAATGTAAATCATGACATTCATGAGACACATGCGATGATTTTTCATGTTATGACGAGTCAATTATGTTCTTCTTACAGTCATGTTATGCCATACCAAGTTTGTATTGATATCGTTTTTGAAAACGACCGAGAAGGCTAGAAGTCGTATAGCGACTACATAGATAGATAGATAGATAGATAGATAGATAGATAGATAGATAGATAGATAGATAGATACGCTCAAAGTTGCCGAAGCTCGCTAAGAAGTGCTTCGCATATAATAATAATAATAATAATAATAATAATAATAATAATAATAATAATAATAATAATAATAATAATAATAATAATAATAATAATAATAATAATAATAATAATAATGGCAGACCATACGTGCTGTGGGAATCGACAATATGTGAAGCACGATTGAGGAATGCTGGTATGGCACTTTAAAATCCGCATAATGTTACGAGGTGGAGGTAAATGACGCCGCACATGACTTCCGTGTCATGGTTATCATGTTTGGATGTGTCGTTTACCTTCGTCATCTATTCCCATGACGGGATACCAAGTTTAGTATATATGTGGAACTAGCGAACGGCCGCTAGCACGCTATGAGCATGGTATGTTGTTATGTTCTTACATGACACACGTTTCTGGATTATCATGTTTGCACCAGTCATATATTACGCCATCCCATTGATGTCACGTAAAACCAAATGTGGTAATGTGGAGTTGGCAAAATGGCTGCGAGCGCATCATAAAAGACCCAATATACTCCAATGTAGCGTTGACGCGCGCACGCTGCGTTAGCAAAACATGAGCGCTATAATCTGACGCCAGGCGTGACCAGCGTCCGGTGGTGCGGCCCGACGGCAAGCGGCGCAAAATGCGACATGCTGCATTTCGCGCCGATGCGTTGCCTAGACAACACTGCGTCTCCCTCTTTTCGTTACGGAGGGAGGCCGGATGCGCTTAAAACGCGCATGCGTCAAAGCGATGCAGCGTGGGGCGTGCCTTCGACTTTAAGGCAGGACCGGTGCCCGGCGTGGCAACGCTAGCATGACGTGACGAAATGAATGCCGGAGAGCACGCATGCAGCGTGAACGTCGAAATGTATTGACAACTGTCTGGCATGTAGTCATGTTGTCTCATGACACGCATCTCATGATTATCATGTTTGAACCAGTCACATGCCTTTGTAATTCATTGGTGTCACGCAATATGGCATATGTGAAGGTATTGAAACAGCCGCGAGCGCATCATCAGTGTGGCAGGTAGTCATGTTGCTACATGACACACATGTCGGGATTATCATGTTTGTATGTGTCATTTACCTATGTCGTCCGTTCGCGTCACGTAATACCGAGTTTGGTACACGCGAAGCTAGCGAAACGGCCACGAGCGCATTATGAGCGTAGAATGTAGTCATGCTGTTACATGACACGCATGTCAAGATTTTTCATGTTAGGGTCTGTCGCTTGTGTTCACCATGGAATCATGCCATGCCATACTAGTTTTGCAACATGCCATAACCACCGCAAGAGGTGTAGGAGCATAAAAAGAAAATCATGACCTTCGTGACAAATATATCATCATTTTCAAGTCATGACTGGTCAACTAAGGTCTTTATACAGTCGTTTTATGCCATACCAAGCTTGGTATTGATACCGTTATCGAAACGGCCAGGAGAGCGAAAAATCATAGATAGATAGATAGATAGATAGATAGATAGATAGATAGATAGATAGATAGATAGATAGATAGATAGATAGAATAGATAGATAGATAGATAGATAGATAGATATGCTCAAGGTCGCCGAAGTTCGCCAAGAAATGCTTCGCATTTAAAACTATGAGCGAAACAATTTTGTTTGTGGACCATGGATAATCATCTTTTAGGGAGCGACAGGGCTTGTTTGCCGTAGGGGCCCCGTCAAAAAATGCATACGGGCTTTGAAGGTAACGAGCAGAGCCATAGCTACTCATTTTTTTATGGTTTGCAGCCATAGTGGATGTTCCACACGAAATATGCTTGGTTGAAATTTCTCGTTACCTGGCGGCAACTTTTCTCGACAGCACTGTGTATGCTACAGAACCAAAGTACGTGAACACGTTTACCAAAATACCAAAACAGTTGGGTGTAGAAAAAAATGATGGATCATGTCCCCGAAAGGGAACCTGATGGGATGCGAAGCAGCAGCGATGCGCACGGCGTTGACCCCGGTTGAAACGGGCGTCGACACGGCTGCTGGAAGAACGGTTGGAAGCGAAACTCGCTGTAGTGTTTACTCGAGTGAACGTTTGTTTGCAAACCAAAAGACAAGGGAGGTGGGTCGGGTTTTGTATAAGTTCCATCGCAGATAAACGAGCCGATAGAGTTTTCGCACTCCACGTATAGTCGAACGTTGCGGTCGGCGGAGATGGTGAAGCGAGTGAGAAATGTGTTGCGAGCGGGTAGAGGAGCCGGTAGGTGCGGGCGCTGCGGTGAACATTTTGCGGGTGAGGGAGAAATTGATGTCTGCGCACACTTGCGAGAAAAGCGTGACGTCAACGTGCACATGCGGTGTGACCCACGGCTACAATGACTAGAATAGGAGGAGGAGGAGGAGGAGGAGGAGGAAGGGAAGAAATGAAAGGCAGGGAAGTCAATTAGACGCACGTCCGGTTCGCTACCCTGCACTGGAAGAAGGGGTGAGGGTATTAAAGGTAAAGAGAGAGAGAAGTGAAGGGCAACGTGTGTGTAGACGTGACCTTGTCCATTGCACGCTTATAAGCGGGTCGCGTAGTCCGGTCGTCTTTAGAAAAATTAGCAATGCCCGCGTCGCTTTGCTGGCCAGCGACGCGTAGAGCCCATGAGCCAAGTATCTTCTCTTCGGAAAAAGGTCTACTGTCTAGTGTCTCTAACGTTTCGCGTAGCAAGTTGCGTTCGCTCGCAAAACGTTCACATGAACACAGTAGATGTTCTATTGTCTCGTCAGTGTCACACGATTCACATCGGGAGCTATCTGCCATTCCTATGCGAAAGGAGTACGCCTTTGTAAAAGCTACTCCTAACCACAGGCGGCACAGTAAAGTTGCATCCTGGCGGGAGAGGTCCGATAGAACTTGAAGCTTTCTCGATGGGTTCAATTTGTGTAGGCGGCGGTTCCTGACACTGGGGTCACTCAGCCAAGTTTCCGACATGGTGTTAGCGAACGAGTGAAGGTCCCTTGCAGCGTCGGTTCTCGAGGAATGGAATTGGGGTTGTCTGGGCGTCCGCGTGGGCGGATCGGGCAGCATTATCAGCAAGGTCATTACCGACAATACCACAATGTCCTGGTAACCACTGGAACATCAAGTCATGTCCTTTCGATAAAACTTAGAATAGGACAGTGTAATTAACGCGCCATCTAGTACGTAATGGCTTGGGAGGATAGATAGGTAAGACATCATATCTGCCCCGCCATGGTGGCCTAGTGGCTAAGGTACTCGGCTGCTGACCCGCAGGTGGCGGGATCTAATCCCGGCTGTGGCGGCTGCATTTCCGATGGAGGCGGAAATGTTGTATTCCCCGTGTACTCAGATTTGGGTGCACGTTAAAGAACCCCAGGTGGTCGAAATTTCCGGAGTCCCTCCACTGCGGCGTCGCTCATAATCATATGGTGGTTTTAAACGTTAAACCCCACAAATCAATCAATCAAGACATCTTATCTCTAATATACATGACAATGCTGGCATACATGTACACAAGAACAAATATTGATACAACAGTTGCAATGGAACACAATCGGTTTCAAAAGAAATCATTAATAACTACTCAAACGGCGCTTCTTAGCACCTATATAGTTGGTCAAAAAATGAGTTGCACTTTATCGTGTTTAACATTGACGAAAGGGCACGGGCCAATGCCACATAAAGTCTTGCTCGCCGAAGGAAAAACGACTCCTCAGAGAGGAACGCGAGGATCTCTCGTCTCATTCGCCTCAGTATCAGCCACAAAGCACGCCGGCGGCAATTCGCAGCCACGGCCGAACATCAGTTTCTCCAATGGCTTAACAGCCCCGCAACTATTAGAAGCCGAGAGGCGCCCAATCGGCGGTTGCACACGAATGTTCGTACTCCCTGTCCACGAAAACCAGCATGGACCGTACGCCAAAAAAAAGATGGGAGACCATGCATTCAGTCGTCACATGTCAATTGGTATGCACCATGACGCAGTTGGGGCAAGTGGAAGTGCGAATCACCTGCCATCGCCGCAACCAATCTCGAATGGGGAGCAAGCCCCAGCCCAACCGCCCGATGATTCCCTGGAGACACTGCTGCAGTTATTTGTTTACAAGGGCGGTTCATTAGAGACTGAAAATTCTGGGGCACCAAGGGCTCTAAAAGGGCGGCCACTATGTCAAGCCCTTTGGATTTGGCCACCTGTATTTCTGGGTGCGTAGCCTCCAAATGTTGGTGAAATGCCAGAAGGGCTCAATACAAAGATGGTGATTCAGTTGATTGGGGACCTTGGTTAATTTTGGTAGCCGGTAGGAAGACACGCACTGATGACCCCAGATGGTAGCACCCCAGTTTCTGAGTGGGCGTGCCGTCACTGCTTATTATTCACAATAAAGTGTGGAGGCACCAGGTAGAAGCCGTGTCGGGGAACGCAAAATTGGTTTGATCTCGTGGTTGAGCTAACGCCGTATGAGATAACAATTCTGTGCCCCCAGTCCCCCCCAAAAAAGAGAAAATGAACTGATGCAGCTTTGCACTTTGCTGGAGACGTGGAGCGATGGTTAAACAGTATGGCAAAAGTACCAAAATTTTTTGAGGTACACCGTTTGAAATAAGTATCGGCGTTCCCACAGAGGGAAGTCGAAGTGCTTGACTGTTTTTTATTACTTTGAAAAGTCTGTACAACGAATGACCAGATGCTCTCCTGTATACCCAATGAAGTAAAAGTAACGCCCAGTATTGTATTGTTAGGAGACCACTGTAAAGGTAACGTAATGCTGATATGACCATTGGGGTTGCCAATAAAGAAATACTGGCTTTTAGAAAAGTTTAATCTGGCACCGGAGATAATGACGAAATGATAGAAATTATCAAGGGCATGCTGCAGTGACTGTTCATTTTCTACATATAGAGTAATAGCATCTGCATATGCAGTGACCTTTACTTGAGTGTTATCAGGTAGGCGCCAGCCTCGAAACTGCGGGTCACGTTCAACGGCCTTTGAAGAAGAGTGCTAATGCAAGGATCAATAGAACTGGAGAGAAGAGACACCCTTGACCGACCACACACGTGACTTGATAGGGGTGACTCTCACGGGAATCCACGTAAAGGGTACTTTCTGAATTGTTGTACATCGTGTGAATGAAATCAATGGACTTATCCGGGAATTCGAATGCATGTAAAACATTTACTAAGGAGCCATGATCTATAAAATTAAAAGCCTTCTGCTGATCTAAGGAAACCAACAGTCCTTGCGGACATCGACTGGTGGTGTACTGGATGATGCCACGCGTTAACCACGTATGTATGGGTGTCTATTTCTCGGCCCTGAACGGAAGAGACCTGGTAAGGAGTGATTAATGATACAAGAGATGGACTGATTCGGTGCACTAAGATGTTGTCCAAGAGCTCGTAATTTACATTGAGCAGGGTAATGGGACGCCAATATCCTCGTCGTATGGACATTTGGTCTTGGGAACTATAGTGTTATAACATTATAGTGTTATATGGCCTCTGTGGAAAGAGGTTGGAAGGGTAATATCTCGGAAACACTCACAAATGACGAATGACATAAATGGAGCAAATATATGCCAGAACTGTAGATAAAACTCCGCAGGAGTCCGTCAGGCCCGAGGGCTGAACTTTTTTTCATTGCGTCTATGCACCCTTTATTTCGTCATCGGATGGCGATGATAGCAGAACGTCATATGGCATGTTGGAATCATGTTGTAAGTCTTTCAGCAGGGGATGCTGAGAAACGGATGCTGAGTAACTGGCACTATACCAAGAGATTAAACCATTGGCTGAAAATTTTGAGTGAATGCCTGAAAGTCGCGTGCAGCCACAGCAGGTGGTCCGGTAGGGTTTTGCGAGAGGGCAGGCAAATCTGGCGGACGAAGCAGATCTCTGCGTGCATACTTTAGTACCTTAGGGTGCGCACACACAGGTCTACAGCGCCAAGATGCAAACGACAGCGAAGAAGTGCGCATAGTACTTAGGTACCATTCATCGAGCTCCTCTTGTGATGCCCGCATAACGGGGAAGGACTGGAGTCACTGGGAGTAATGCATATTAAATGCGAAGGATTTCTTTGCGAACTTCGGTGACTTTGAGCGTATCGGTGACTTTGAGCGTATCTATCTATCTATCTATCTATCTATCTATCTATCTATCTATCTATCTATCTATCTATCTATCTATCTATCTATCTATCTATCTATCTATCTATCTATCTATCTATCTATCTATCTATCTATCTATCTATCTATCTATCTATCTATCTATCTATCTATCTATCTATCTATCTATCTATCTATCTATCTATCTGTCTATCTGTCTATCTGTCTGTCTGTCTGTCTGTCTGTCTGTCTGTCTGTCTGTCTGTCTGTCTGTCTGTCTGTCTGTCTGTGAATTTTAGCTCTCCTGGCCATTTAGATAACGGCATCAGTACCAAAACTGGTATGGCATAACATGGCTGTAGGACGACCATATATGACTAGTAGTCACATGAAAATTATCACAAGTATGTCATGACTGTCATGATTTACATTTCATGGTCCTGCTTCTCTTGCAGTGCTTTCGTTCATATGACATGTTGCAAAACTGTTATGCCACGTCATGATTGCATGGCGAACGCAAGCGACAGACCCCAACATGAAAATCATGTTTTGCGTGTATTGTAAAAACATGACTACATTCCACGCTCATGATGCAATCGCGGCTGTTTCGCTAGCGTCACATATACCAAATTTGGTATTACGGTACGTCAATGGATGAGAAAGGTATGTGACAGGTGCAAACTTCATAATTATGAGATGTGTGTCATGTAACAACATGACTACATGCCACGCTCATGATGCGCTGATAATTGTTCCGCTAGCTTCACTCATAGCAAATTTGGTATTACGGGACGTGAGCGGATGACGAAGGTGTGGAACTCGTACAAACATAATAAATATGAGATGCGTGTCATGTAACAACATGACTACATGCTACGCTCATGATGCGCTCGCGGCCGTTTCGCTGGATTCACGTGTACTAAATATAACATTACCTAACGTGAATGGACGACATAGGTAAAAGACACATCCAAACATGATAATTACGACATTCGTGTAATGTAACAACATGATTACATGCCACACTCATGATGTGCTCACAGCTGTTTCGCTAGCTTCACATATGCCAAATTTGGTGATACGTGACGTTGATGCATGACGAAGGTATGTGACTGGTGCAAACATGATAATCATAAGATGCGTCTCATGTGAGGACATGACTACACGCCACAGCCAAGGCACCAACACATTTCGATATGACCCGATGCGCGTGCGTGCCAGAGTTCGTTTCGTCGCTTCACGCCGGCGTTGCCTCACCAGGTGCAGGTCCTGCAGTCATATATACATAATCGCAGGCGCACGCCGCGCTGCGTTGCTTTGACGCATGCGCGTTTCAGCACGCGCGGCGTCCCTACGTCCCAAAATAAGGCAGAAGCAGTGCTGTATGAGTAGAGAGAGAGAAACAACCTTATTTAAGTGAAAAAAAAATTCCAGATGAATGACGATCAGGCCCTGCCTGGCTGCCACCGCCTCAGCTCGCTGTACGGCCCGGAGCTGTACTTCTAGGATCGTATCTCGCAATAATCTTTTCCATGCCGGGGGCGAGGGAGTAGTCAGGAGATCAGGTGGGTGTAGATCCTCGCTGCAGTCCCATAGTATATGAGAGAGGGAGGTGACGGAGCCACATTTTGAGCAATGCGGACTGAGCAGATCGGGATAAAAGTGTGCGTATACCTGCAGGCACGGAAACAAGCGGCGCCATGTGATTTCTTGTGGTTTCGGGAGTTTGCTGTGTGGGTAACGCGTCGTCGTGAAATACAGCATGTCGAATTTCGCACTGGTTGCTATCGGGCCGTGCCGACGAAGGAGGATTAAAGAAAAATTGCTGGAGTGGAAGCTCCCGCGATGCCTTGCCAGCAGAAGTTAAGCCACCTTTTGCCACTGCCAAGATGGCGGAAACATTCCCTTTTCTGATGATACCCACTTAAAGATCAAATGGCTTTGCTATGTTATGTAAATGCTACGTTAGTTATATATAAAAATATAGTTGGTCCCGAGGAAATAACACACAGAAACGAGTATGGATGACTGACTCTTCAAAAAACTTTGCCTGCAATTAGAGGCTCACTAAGGAAAACTAGTAACTCTAAGACGCACTAGGAGCACTATGTGACCCGAAAGAGCTCCCACAATAAACTCGTTGGGCGTTGTAGGGAAACGCTTCGTTTTAATCGCTAAATGGTAATAATTTATCATGCCCTAGTATGATGGCCGCCACAGCCGCCATCTTGCCAGAGAAACGGCTTCACTCCTGGGCAATCATTTCCACTCCAGCAATTGTTTAATGCTCCTTGGTGACGACGGAAGCTGGTCGCGTCCGACGGGCGGACGCACGAACGGATGGATGGACGGATGGACGCATGGATGAACGGATACACGAACGGACGGACAGGGTGATGGACATGCGGACGGATGAATGGGTGGGCGGATAGACGCACGGACGCACGGACAGACGGAAGCAAGGATGAGCGGACGGACGGCAGCGCAGACGGACTGACGGATGCTTCGCCCCACTCATCATCATGCACTCCGTGGATATGGTGTGAATTTTTTACGGCCAGGCGACCCACTGGAGGCAAGGGGCTTTTGGGGCTGAGGTGAAGTCCGCAGGGGACTTCTGTCTCAGCAGGGGGCTATCGAATCACTGTTAGCTATTCTGTGGTGTTTGGTGTCATGGATGCCAAGTGAGGGCGGGACAAAGGCGTCTGAACTGTCCTGGCTGACGTCGCTGAGGGTGGCATCTTCATCAACTTGTAGGGGCGTATACCTCGCGGTGCTGCTCGTCTCCTTCTAGATGGAGGCCTCGTCACCTTGAGATGGAGTCTCATCGATGACGTGTTGACTTCCGCTTGATTCCGCACCTATAGGATGAGCGGCAGATGTAGAATATCCTTCCACGACGAATTACTCAAAAGGCTCATGGTCGCCCCGCCATGGTGGTCTAGTAGCTAACGTACTCGGATGTTTACCAGCAGGTCATGGGATCGAACGCTCGCTGCATTTCCGATGGAGACGGAAATGTTGATTGATTGATATGTTGGGTTTAACGTCCAAAAACCACCATATGATTATGAGAGACGCCGTAGTGGAGGGCTCCGGCAATTTCGACCACCTGGGGTTCTTTAACGTGCACTCAAATCTGAGCACACGGGCCTACAACATTACCGCCGAGACGGGAATGTTGTAGGTCCGTGTGCCCACATTTGGGTGCACGTTAAAGAACACCAGGTGGTCGAAATTCCCGGAGCCCTCCACTGCGGCATCTCTTACAACTATATGTAGGGTGACTTGATAGGGGACTGTGCAGTTCATACGAAAGTGCCCACTGTCTATTGTATTCCTTTGCAGTCACAGGTAACATGGTAGCTTGTGACTTTGAGGTAGTTCGACGCATGTGACAACGTCTTCATTTTCATACGAACGTATCCCGTTCCAGTGGTCCCGGTCAGGTGCGGCTCCATCAATCCTGTGCTGATGTGCATCACCTTTCCGTAGGGGGACACTGCTTGTGCGAGGACTTCGCTGGGGACGTGGCATGGCAGGAACAGGACGGTCATTTTGGTCTCTTGGGTAAACCCGCCCAGCTCGAAAGTCCCAGGGATACGATGGCAACGCACTCTCCTCGGATGATGAGGTGCGATGTGTCCATGATTTGGGTTAGTGCGGCCTCACTGTGGGCGGTAACTTGGTAGTTCCGGTCTCCAAAGTGCTGAATGCAGTATACTTACAAGAGTGGACACTTGGGCTAGTTGGTGCGTAGTCATATTTGCAAGATGTTTCAGCGCGCGAACAAAGGAAAAAGGACAGGGTAGACAGAAAGAGCGCTGACTTCCAACTAACTTTATTTCACAGAGTGGCAAGAATATATACTGCTAAAAAGGATGCTCTGTAACATGCTCTGTTACCATCCTTTTTAGCAGTATATATTCTTGTTACTCTGTGAAATAAAGTTAGTTGGAAGTCAGCGCTCTTTATGTCTACCCTGTCCTTTTTCCTTTGTTCGCGCGCTGAAACATCTTGCAAATATGGCAGTATATTTCTTCAATTCCTACTATTGAAGACGTTGCGTCAACGACGTCTTTGGGACTAGCCCCCTCAGGGACGACAACGTCGAAGGCTAAAGCATTCTGCGGTGGCTGGCTTGCCATGGTGGGCACCCGCTAGCCAAAGAACGCCCTGATACTCTAGCGACACTCTTTACCGCTGAAGCTCCGAAGTAAGTCACGGTGCCAGGGTGTCCATGAAGATTTCAGTACTGCACGAAGAAACGTTTGACACATAGGTGTTCAGAAAAAAATTATTCAATCGTGGGACGCAACGAACTCATGGAACCAGTGTCTATACCACAAGCACAGTAGCAAACAAATGACAAAGCACAAGATCCACGGCACCTTTTAACAAAAAACTGGCAGATTCCACGTACAGTGGGAATCGATGATATGCGAAGCATAAATGAGACAAGCGTCCGTCGGCACAGCCCGACGGCAACCGGCGAGAAATGCAACATGCTGCATTTCTCGCCAATTCATAGAGTAGCATTACTGGATGCTGATTCGTTACTCAGGCAACACTGCGTCTCCCTTTTTTCGTGACGGAGGGACGCTTGACGTGCTACAACGCGCATGCGTTAAAGGAACGCAGCGCGGCACGTGCCTGCGAGTATATGGCAGGACTGGCGCCTGGCGTCGCAACGCTGGCGTGACGCGACGAAATGAACGCCGGCGAACACGCGTACCGCGTCATGTCGAAATGTATTGGCGCCTTGACTGTGGCATGTCGTCATGTTCTAACATGACACGCATCTCATGATTATTATGTTTGCACCAGTCACATACCTTCCGCATACATTGGCGTCACGTAATTTCAAATTTGGCATATGTGAAGCTATAGAAACGGCCTGGAGGGCATCATGAGTGTGGCATGTACTCATGTTGTTACAAGACAGGTATGTCATGATTATGATGTTTGGATCTGTCATTTACCTATGTTGCCCATTCGCGTCACATAATACCGAGTTTGGTACATGTGAAGCTAGCGAAACGGCCACGAGCGCATCATAGCTTAGCAAGTAATCATGTTATTACATGACACGCATCTAATGTTTATCATGTTTGCACTAGTATGATACCTTCGTCATACATTCACGTCCCGTGATACCAAATTTGTTATAAGTGAAGCTAGCGAAAGGACCGCCAGGGCATCATGAGCATGGCGTGGAGCCATGTTGTTACATGACACACATCTCACGATTATCATGTTTGCACCAGTCACATACTTTCGTCGACCATTCATGTACCGTAATACAATATTTGGTCTATGTGACGCTAGTGAAACGGCCGCGAGCGCATCATGAGCGTGGCGTGAAATCATGTTGTTATAAGACTCGCATGTCGTGATTTTCATGTTAGGGTCTGTCACTTGTGTTCGCCATGCAATCAGGTCATATCATAGCAGTTTTACAACTTGTCATGTCATCAAAACCACTGCAAGAGCTGCAGGACCTTGAAATGTAAATTATGACATTCATAACATATATCTGATGTTTTTCATGTTCTGAATAGCCAAATATGTTCTTCATACTGTCATGTTATGCCATACCAATTTTGGTATCGATATTATTACTGGAACGGCCAGGAGAGCTAAAAAGCCTAGGCGGCTAGATAGATAGATAGATAGATAGATAGATAGATAGATAGATAGATAGATAGATAGATAGATAGATAGATAGATAGATAGATAGATAGATAGATAGACCGAAGTTCGCTAAGAAATCCTTCGCATTAAAATGTGCAAGTCTGTTGGGTGTCCCCAATACATGCTACTAATGACTGACATAGATACACTGATCACAATATTGACCATGTACATGCGTCAAAGAGTTTCCGCTAAACTGTTTACATAACCTTAAACACCTGGCACGTGTTTGGTGGCTTTTATTTCACAATACAGAAACATATTTGTGTCAGTAGTTTTGCAGAGAGAACTTGAAATTTCGTGCAGGAATCAGCAAAGGTTCTGGCTTCTCTTATAAGGTAAACGTAACCATTTGAAAGGGACCACAAAGTCTTAATTTATAATATTTATATTATTTGTATAGGCAGCAGAAAAGTACTTATGATTACAACAAGAGTCATATCGCACGGCTCTCTTTCGAGTATGAATGACAAGCACGCCACAGTTCGGGGTGGAGCTTGTATTCATTGGAAAGTTGTAATGAACTACAACTACACAGGCCGACATACCTACTGAATGAAGCTTTATCTGAAACAAATGAAAAAAAATCACGCATCTCCATGAATTGAATCATGACGAGTGGGTGATACACTGAGGAGTTAAATCACCTGCCCACTCACTCGTTTGAATGAGTGCCGCAAAGCGTGTGTACAGCATATACGATGTTATATTGGTCACAGCTCGTCCGTCGTGTCGAGTTAAGAATTCTGTTTTCTCTTCATTGTTACTGCTTTGTGGTTTGTGAAGTGTGCAGTCAACAGTTCTTTGAGGGTATCTCACATTGAGTTGAGAAGGGTGAGGTCTATGCACGTTTTCTTCATATATAGGTGTTTGTAGAGGGATGACTCTTCTAGGTACTCCAACCACGCGCGAATGTTCCCTTTCTTGACTAGGCCGTACTCGTACGAGGACTTGCTTATCAGCTTTCGCTTTATGTGCCCGTCGATGGCTGCTTCTCGGTTATGTTTCCAGGAAGGCATTGCAGTGTTTCCTGAACGTCTCTCGGGACGTTGGCCACTCGACCTTTGATTCTTTACTACCTGTTACCCTGCGTTAAACGCCTGACGCTCGTGAACGAGAGCAGCAGAGTGATTGATCTCCACTTTCTGAGCTTTTGTCTTCAGCATAACTCACTGTCTGCCAAGAGTTTAGGCGGCGACGTAACACTTTCTCGCCTCCCGAGTAGCGGCTTGTTGTCGGCGCTGCCACTTTGCCGCGTTTCTCGAACTCTTGCCTGCTTGTTAGCTTGTTTTCTGCATCCGCGTTGGTTGTCCTCGTGAGTGAGAGCGCATTCATGTTTGTTTTTATTCATTGCAAAAAGACAACATGTAGTCTCGAACGCTTTTATTCTTCATTGTCATCAGCCACAGCCCAACTTGCACACATACCTTACAGATGTGTAGCTTGTACCTAACCTATCACTCAGTAATATGGTGAATGGTATAGTGGCCCAGTGGATGCTTCCCTTCTTCATAAAAATACGGCTGCCGTTCAGTGGGTACCCTGCATTTGCTGTCCCGGACAACGGAGAACACACAACGGTTAACAGACAAGCGTAGATGCCAAGGTGCTTCGCTTCTAAAAACATGGTTGATTCCCCCGTCAGAGGAATTCGTGTAACCCCTGCGTGCAACTTGTCCTTATAGAAACAGCTTAATGGTTATTGCTCGTTGGTATAAAAGGACCTTGCACAATCTCTCGATGTCTGACGGCTATAGCACTGTTTAACGAGAACGCACCTATGTTGACGCTTTGTGATACCATTCGGACGACTAACGGCCTTGCTGAATGATTAAAGAAACCCTTAAGGTCATAGATGCTCGTGCAAGCTGTAGTAGTTAACGGTCAGAGTGGAATCAGGTAAAGTGGTGGGAAAGGCAGGATAGGGCCCAATGAATGGATGCCAAACTTTGCCTAAGGCAGTCAGCTCGCGGCATGTTGAAATATTGAATGCAACTGGCCCAACTAGAAACAAACGAAACGCCTATTGTCTCCTTTCTGATCATTTGCAATGTCTTCGTGTCGCTTTCGTGACGGAAATGCGTAACTCAGGTCTTGGTAGACCCAGACATGAAAGGCCAATGTGTTAAAGAGCGGTGATTTCTTTTTTAGGACTGACACAGAAGTAACTTTGTTTGATCGTGTGCTCTTAAACTCTTGCCTTCAAATAGTTGTTGCTGTGAAACAGCTGTTGCCTTCAGACAACTGTTGCCTTAAAACGGTAGTCCTGGTTTAATTTGGCGAGGCTGCATGCCACGTACACGCTTAGAGTGATGGACTGAATAGTCGGATCACACTGGGAGTGGTAGTATAATCGTGCTTGTAAACACTCCCACACGAGGCTATATATCGTCATGGCTTTTGTTATCACCTGCTTTGTGCGAAAATCGGCACTGACCGCCCTTCTCCGAAATTCCAATTCTCGTTCTGCTCACACAAATGAAAACATTCAGGTTCATTCTGGCAGGCTTTGCACATTGACAGTCTGCGGTAGAGGTTGACAATACTATAGGTTCCACATTGAGATGATACGGTCCAGATAATACTGGCCAGGTATCTCCGTTATAACTGATCGGTATGAACTTGACATATGAGGCCCCAATTTCCGGTAGCCCTCGCAGACGTCACACGCATGATGACGTGGTTTAACGGCGAAAGCTCAATCTAAAGCTCCCTGATTTGATCCAGAGTGTCGGTACCAGAACGAAGTGTGAGACACAAAAAAGGAGACCCGGCCCCAAGCGTCTGGCTACATCCAAGGTCAACAGAACAACTGAACGAGCCAGCGTCCGGGGCTCGAACTCATGCCCACCACCCCTACACACACCGATATACCTACTCAATGAAGCTTTTTCTGAAACAAATAAAAAAAATCACGCATCTCCTCTACTTGAAACAAAAGCATTAACGTAGGTTAAGGCAAAACAGTAGCGGGTAGCGTTTCACTTTTGCTACCTTAAAGTTTCAGAGTTTGAAGAACCGAAGAGCCTCTGCCTTGATTTTACGAACTTACGATTTAATGAAGTAAATAAT
The DNA here is from genome assembly GCF_043290135.1 of Rhipicephalus microplus. NCBI lineage: Eukaryota > Metazoa > Arthropoda > Arachnida > Ixodida > Ixodidae > Rhipicephalus > Rhipicephalus microplus. The sequence goes on from NW_027464840.1 coordinate 193,748, forward strand.
GACAAGAAATAAATCATAAAAAGGCCCATGCAACACTTTTTAAACATGGTCAGCAAACGCTGCCGATCGGTAATACAGGCTCCCGAGAACACGCGAGCCAAATACAGCGCTGCACATGGCCTGTTTTATCAGTTATTTCTCAAAATAAGCGAAAAGCCGCTTTTTCTGCTCACGAGCAACGACCAAAGAAGCTTCAAAATTGCTCGTCCATCCGTTTCATGAGCCAATGGCTGATTTGAGCATGGTGCACTGGGTCGTTTCAGGGGCTTGCTGCGTGAGAAGGCGACTTTTGACACGTGCGCACATGGCCACAAGCCACGTATTCGAAGAAAAAACTAAGATAAAAAGGGCTGAAGGTCCTGATTGTTTAAGATTTATGATATTGTAGGGTACCAGTGGATCTAGCCTTGCAAAATTTGCAGGTGATTGCTCTGCCCAGTTTCCTCTTTTCTGATGTATTGAGCTAATGTCCTTAAAGCAGAGTGCAGGCGTGCTCCTAGAAAGTGGCACGTGATGCGACGCAGCTCTGCATTTTCATGAGACCCAGCAATGGGAAATTTGTCAAATATATTGGACATTGTAACACAGCGCACCAGGGCTTTGAAAGTGCTTGCAGCCTTCGGCTGCTGACCCGCAGGTCATGGGATTGAATCCCGGCTGCAGCGGCTGCATTTCCGATGGAGGCTGAAATGGTGTAGGCCCGTGTGCTCCGATTAGGGTGTACGTTAAGACCCCAAGGTGTTCAAAATTTCGGGGAGCCCTTTACTACGGCGTCTCTCATAATCATGTGTTTGTTTTGGCACGTTAAACTTCACATATCAAAGTACTTGCATCCTCCCAAAAAGCCTTTCCCGGCTGCTTGTGCAACCTCGTGCTGCTATCTGGTGGATATTGTCAAAGTCGGTGTGTTTGCTGCCTCTCAGGTGCACTCGAAATGGCGAGATTGAGCACGAAGGACTTTTATGGCTGCCGCCTGCGAAGTAAGTGCATTTATTTTTATTATTGGATGCTTTAAAGCGCATTTAAGCATTGATTTCTGTTCGTAAGAAGTTGAATCAAACAAAAAGTTCATTTCAGCAAACAATGCTGTATTTTTTCTTTTTTGTACGCGTTGGGTGTTTGACAATGTCCAATATGACCCAATGACCCAATGTCCTTTGGGTCTCAATGACGACAACAACAGGACAGAACGCTCGTGTGCTTTCTTAGCGTTCCACAGAGATTAATCTGTTCTTACTGCAGTTTATTTATATATACATTTATATATATATATATCTATATATATATATATATCTAATATATATATATATATATATATATATATATATATATATATATATATATATATATTATATATATATATATATATATATATATATATATATAAGCAATATAATTAAACTTCACATTTTTTAATAAGATATCGTTAATTGCGTCGTTTCACACAAATTTCATTGTTGGCGTCGGTGTCAGTGTCAGCGTCGTTGGTAGTGAGGGAAAAAACATCACCTTGTGCGTGACCGAGAACTTGATAAATATGCGAATAAAATAAATAATAAAAATTTCAGGGCTCGAGTGCGGATCAAATTCAGGACGTTTCCGTCGCAAGCACATACTTTAACACACAGTCATCTCGATGCTTGGACACAGAGCAAAGATTATTGTACATGCTTCGAAATACAGTGATAGGAACTTACATGCTTTAGCAACACATGCGTCCTGTATATATATGCTTCACATTACAACATGTAATATCACAATAATATAACGTGGGTGCAAGCGTGCATTGCCATCTGGTGTCAGCCTATTTGATTATCATGATGGATGATTATCATGAAAGCCAGCCACTCATTACAAAAGGTACACACGTTACTGCCCGTATTCCCTTAAGACCCCGTAGTGGGTACCTAGCAAGTTCGAAGTGGTATCATGGGCGTAACTTCACGTGGTTTAAAGCTTGCTACCCTTCACGCCGACTGCACTCATAAGCGAAAGGTTCTCGAACCCGAGTCACTTTCAGCTTTCTTGATTACACTGTAGTAATTCACAATTTAAACTTCTCGAGTAACATCATAAAATAAAAAAAGTATGTGCTAAGTGGTTGGAGTATGTCTTATGCTGTGGATGTCGCAATCGCGTTAAGGTCTTTCGAGGGCGAAGCTTAAATATGATCCCCATTTTTTTTCTTTGCATTTAATAGGCAGAGTCGCTAGATCCTCGAAGAAAAAAAGAGCAACAAAATTAACCAAAGTAGCCTGAACAGTAGCCAACCGGTCACCATTATTTTATTTTGGAGCCGGAAAATCAGCTTAATATGATTGCAAATAAGTTAAATTATCCCCACATTCTGATGCTTAAAAATACAAGAATATACATAGGATCAAATTAGAGTATAAAGAAGATCAGGTGTCTTTCTGTAGGAGGCGTTGAAACTAGAAAAAATGCAGTTAATATTGTAATGATAGTCAAGTGTACATAATCGAGTGCACTTTATTCAGCGTGCCCCACGCACTGCTATTATAAAGTGAGCGAAATACGTCGTATTTCACAGTAACTGTAGCGCAGTTTTTTTGTATCACATTAGTCTAGAGCTTCTAACGCCCTTTAGGCGTATAGTCAACATTTGATCGTGATGATCGCGAGAAGTTCGTGCGACATTCGATTCCTTCAATCGCTTTTTGTAAGAGTCACAACAAAAAAACCTTCGCTCCGCTTCTGAATTAGATTAAGAGTAAACAAACAGTTTGTGACCCAGAATCTCATTGATGACACGTCGGTACTCACATCCTCAACTTGACAAAGGGGCTGTACTTGCTCCTGAATATGTGCTAGGGGCAACCAAATAATTATTGTGGCAAAGTTTTCAAAGCGTTCATTGTATTCGGACCCATAACAGACTATGCAATGTGCAGTCGGTAGTTAGAGTCACTGGATGAACAAAGGTTCTTGGGCTCTTTGGATGCAAATGTTTTTTATTGCGTGGTGTGCGTTACCACAACGAGTGCGCCCACCCCGTCGCGAGACAACTTACCCACCGTGATGCAAAAACAGCCGCCAGCGTTGTTCGGTTGAACTCCAGTGGAGGATCACCAGTAGTCGCTGGCTCCGGCACGACCGCTTTTGCCAACACATCCATCTCCATTATTGTGGAAACTGAAGTTGGCAGTGTTGTATCAAGGCAACAGAGGGGCGCTGACTGCTGCACCCAAGAGGTACCGCCCACGTGCCATGAGGTGCATTGATGCTATAAAAAAGGCAGAAATACCCGGAACCTCACATGCCTGTGAACAGGTCGCAAGTGGTAGACCTGAGGCAGCTGCAGACGGGCACTTTCACAAACCCCTACTAACTGTGGCCTGCGCTGCACTCATCGCCTCGCTGCACGCGGTGCGAGCACGAGCGGGTCGACATGGCGCATGTGCTTTGGAAATGCGCAATGATCAAGAGGCCACGGGAAAGGACGACGTCTACTGAAGAACAATCTCAAGCGGTGCGCCTTGCTGAGCGATGCGAAGCCGCCTTTTCAGCAGGTATTCCTAAAACTAGGAGTGGGCCACTCAGCGGGCCAGGGCTGTCGCCGAGGACCTCGAAGATACTTCTCGAACTGTGAATCTCTGGCAGCCTAGTCCCGGGCACAACTGTTGGGCCAATAAAGTTTATTCAACTCAACTGAACAGGTCAGCAAACAGCTTAGACGCATTCACGTAAGAAACAGATGTAATGCATAGTGCGCGCATACAGGGTTAAAAAAACGGATCTGTCATTTCTGAACAACTATAATTGAACACTGGGCACAACAAAACGTCATGGCTGAGAAGTGCAACAGCGACAGCAGATAATATATTAAACCCGAATGAAAAATGAGTGCAAAAATAGCGAGATGCGTGCCCTTTGAGCAGGGCTTTCATGAGCCACACGCATTCACTTTTCGCCAACATTCGCCAAGGGTGGCACCACTAATAAATGATTGATATGTGGGGTTTAACGTCCCAAACCGCCATATCATTACGAGAGACGCCGTAGTGGAGGGCTCCGGAAATTTCGACTACCTGGGGTTCCTTAACGTGCACCCAAATCTGAGTACACGGGCCTACAACATTTTGCACCTCCATCGGAAATGCAGCCGCCGCAGCCGGGATTTGAACCCACGACCTGCTGGTCAGCAGCCGAGTACCTTAGCCACTAGACCACCGCGGCGGGGCGGCACCACCAATAAAGACCAGAAGATTAGCGCATGAGGCGGATAGCGGATAGAAAGCCTGAACAAGTCCTCAACTATGTAGCTACGTTGCAGTGCTGGCTAACTTATATGAGTTCCGTTATTATCGTTAAAACCTTGGCTGCCAGGACGCGTTTTGGGCACACACAATTGCCTCTGATATACTGAGTAAAAAGAATGCGATTACAGCGATGGAGCCACAGCCGGCCGTGTGAATGAACACTTCACATTTTTTTATAGTTTTTATTTGTTATAGTGTACATTAGCTGTTGATGCCAGCGCCAGAAAATGAGCCAAAAACTAGCCAAGTACCCAACGTCATTTTGTTTTTGTCGAAGCGGCGTTTTAAAAGTAGCCAATATGCAGTAAAGTAGCCAAATATGGCAACCTTGTACTAATAGGCTCCACGGGGGTGATTCATTGTTGAGAAAATATTACCATTAATAATTGTATTCTCGATTTGGAAGCAGCAAATAAACTAGACTTGTGTTGAGATAAGTCATGTTTCGGTCTTTGGATCAAGTACGCCCTATATTTGCTGTTTATGATGAAACTCCCCGTGAAGTCCCAACGTCCACTATATTGGACAATGTGCTGCGGCAAAATAACATCACATATTGAAAAACCACGGGACACTTGCCACCTTTACGGTCAGAAAAAAAACAGTTCGGACAGTTTGACAAAAATCTGTTACCCTAAATTCACTCGGGGTCTCAGGAGGGCAAACCGGTGGCCTGTTGAGATGTTCAAGTAATGTTGCGCTGGACCCCTAGCAGACGCAGTTGCTTCCGCGCCATTCTTCCCTGCTTGGCAGTGTTGCCAGGTCGGGTGAGGTGGCGGAGCCAAAAGTCAGAGAAGCTGTAACTCAAATGCAGTCAAAAACAACAAAGAGCAAAATACATGCAGCCAAAAATCGCCATTCTTAATCACAGTTATTTGTATCAAACTGCATCCGTTCAAACGTGCGAATATTGATATTAAGACGCTTCTTATAAAATCGCGCAACGCACTTTCGTTTAGGAAAAAACAACAACGAAAAAGCAAGGTTCTGATAGCTGAGTCGCACCAGTACGTTGCTTTTTGAAAGTTACGTTCTGATGGGAGGTGCTCCTACTATCACCAACTCTGCGCTATCATATTACTCATGAAGCAGAACGAGGTCAAAGATTATTTCTGTACCCTGCTAGACATATTTTTTGAGCATGGCCATCGACCTTTGCTAGCCTCCATGCAGTTCAGCGCCACCAAATTAAAAAGAAATGCCCACTTATAGACGCAAGCGTATAATGTGTAAAGTACCTATTAGTGGGCACTCGGTGACTCGGGGGGGTGGGGGGACTTTCCTTAAATGTTAAGTTTTCCTCGCTATGTCATGACAAGAAATACCGAGAGGGGGGGGGGGGAGGACACGGGCCAAATGTGCCACCCATTGGCACCCCCGCCACCATTATTCAAACCCGAGACCTTCAGTAAGCAGTTGAGAACCATAAACAGTATTCCAACGCGGTGGGTAATGTGGCTGGCAAAGTACTAAGTTTATTGTGTAAGCTTGCTTCAGACAACA